>NC_058087.1:187339467-187473265 GCF_014858855.1 Bufo gargarizans | reverse complement strand
CTTCTGGCTAGCTGCATTTAAATATTGGGGGTCATTTACTAATTATTTTTGGTGTATTTTTGGTGCTTATTGTGGGGCAAAGGTTATTTGTGTCACATTTTGCAACTTTTCCCCGCTCATGCCAGGTCTAAAAAAAAGACCATGACATGGATGGGGAAGGGTACTAGACCTGCAGGCCTATCTCAATTATCATTTTCTACGCATGTTTTAGGCTTATAAAATGGTTAAAATGCAAGCCAGCAAGGACGCTGGTGCAGATTTAGAACAGTGGTGGATGCACTTAAGTTATGTAGAGGCTGGGGCCTCTTCATAATTTCGGCTGATCAACCGCCAGTGCACAGGGTTGATTAAGACCAGTGTCTAAAATGCTGGTCTTAATAAATGACCCCCATTGTCTCCTTCTTGAAATGTCACCCAGTCCCATACCTTCACCCAATTTTAATTCTTCTTTATGGGAGTAGTACTTCTGGACAGATGTCTGTAAAAACAGACTCGTTTTCGAAGCGTTATGCAGTTTTGTTCCGCAATCAAAATGTAATTCTGCTCTATGTATGATACTTGTTCACCTAGCCAGCTGTCTTTTTTTTTAACTGTTTAAAATGATCTCACTTTCTCCTGCACATACCCTGTTCCTTGACCTCATGAACTTCTGGGTATTTATATTGGAGCAATGGTTGGAACTGGCCAAGTTTGCTATAATTGAACTGTCCAGCCTCCAGTGTCTTCTCAGAGAGAGATTCCAGCATGGCAGGTGGTGCCTTCATAGCCAAGCAGGCAAAACATTACTGTCACGACCAAACATCTGAGAAGCTCTGACAGATGCCTTTCAGAACCTCCTCCTTGAGCTTTTCTTTGTTTTGGTTTTCAGTTCCTTATCTCGTTAGCCTCTCTCAGCTGTCTTGTAGTTGGACTGATTGCATCCCTTTAAATTCCTCCCCATAATGCATTAGTGTGCGGTTTATACAACTTCCTGGAGTGTGTGTGCATGCTGATCCTATTTCCCAGTTTTCTACAAGATAAGTGTTGTACATTCATTTGTGATTTTATGTTTGCTGGATCCCAGGTGACCCTGACTCCCTCCGTGTCTAGTGTAGGGAGCCGGTGGTCGTGTCCCCTCACTATTGTAGGGTGTTCAGGTGTTATATAGTCGAGGTACGTGGATATGCGATCATCCACCATTGGGGTGTTTGCGGTTCCAGAAATTCAATTTCTGGGGTTTCTTCTCTCCGCTTCTGGTTTTCGCATGGACCCCGAGAAGGTCCGCGCTGTGCTTGAGTGGGAGCTTCCTGAGAATCAGAAGGCAGATGCCCTGTCACGTTGTTTTCCTGGAGGTGGGAATTTTGAAGACCCGGGTCCCATTTTGGCTGAAGGTGTGGTAGTCTCTGCTCTTTTTCCTGAATTGGAGGCAGAGGTGCAGGCAGCCCAGTCAGAGGCTCCTGATCTTTGTCCTCCTGGGAGGTTGTTTGTGCCTCTCGCTTTAAGACACAAGATTTTTAAGGAACACCACGATACGGTCCTTGCTGGGCACCCGGGGGCAAGAGCCACAGTGGATCTCATCGCTCGGAGATTCTGGTGGCCTGTGCTTCGTAAGTCGGTTGAGGGTTTTGTGGCAGCCTGCGAGACTTGCGCTCGTGCCAAAGTCCCTCATTCACGGTCATCAGGTCCTCTCCTTCCCTTACCCATTCCTTCCCGTCCTTGGACACATCTGTCCATGGACTTCATTACGGACCTGCCTCGTTCATTGGGAGGGTTATGGTCCTGAGGAGAGGATGTGGGTCCCAGTGACGGACATTAAGGCCACTCGTCTCATCAGGGCTTTCCATAGGTCCCATCCTGAGAAGGTGGGCTCTGAGTGTCCGGATTCCACTCGTAGAGGGAGGGGTACTGTCACGACCAGACATCTGAGAAGCTCTGACAGATGCCTTTCAGAACCTCCTCCTTGAGCTTTTCTTTGTTTTGGTTTTCAGTTCCTTATCTCGTTAGTCTCTCTCAGCTGTCTTGTAGTTGGACTGATTGCATCCCTTTAAATTCCTCCCCATAATGCATTAGTGTGCGGTTTATACAACTTCCTGGAGTGTGTGTGCATGCTGATCCTATTTCCCAGTCTTCTACAAGATAAGTGTTGTACATTCATTTGTGATTTTATGTTTGCTGGATCCCAGGTGACCCTGACTCCCTCCGTGTCTAGTGTAGGGAGACGGTGGATGTGTCCCCTCACTATTGTAGGGTGTTCAGGTGTTATATAGTAGAGGTACGTGGATATGCGATCATCCACCATTGGGGTGTTTGCATAGGCTGAGCAGAGTCAGGGAAAGTGCCAGGTCTTATGCAGGGGTCTCCCTTTTGTTCCTTAGTTTTGGATCCAGTGAGTCATATATTCATTTTGCATTGTCTTGTTTCCTGTACACCTTCCGTGACAATTACCTTTGTTAAAATTAATCAAGCAAAAAATCCATGTGGATTTCCACACATATCTGGCTGATAACACTGAATAGATCTGCCATTGCTGACAGTGGCTATTTATTGCCAGTCTAATGATGCAACTGCCGCTGTCTGCCTGTTTACAGTGTCTCGTACTATATTGCAGCCGCTGATGACACAGCTGCTACTCCCCTTTGTGTCACTACTAGTACCCTTATATGGCTGCACATCTTCTGCCTTGTCCGTGAGGTTGCTCACTGCTAAGATAATTTTTGGGGGCTTGTTCAGAACAAGCCATTGCTTTTACTGAAACTACTGTGTGGGTATAAACACTAGTAGGCACTCAATAAAGGACAATTTATGGAATGGCTTTTAATTTTAAATAAGAGTAACAAATGAGATGGCTCAGTATGTTTTTTAAACAGGCTGTATGTGAACACCATCATCCATATAATTACCCATAGCTATATGTGTCATGGTCACTGTGACATTATTTAATATTGTTACTATTGTGTGAAAGAGCTTAAATGATAGAGGAGAGACAGAAAACAAAGAGCAAAAATCTGAGAAAAAATATTAAGAGTGAAAGACAAGAGAGAAAGAATATGAGTCCTAGGAGACCTTAGCGTGCCATATACCAATTTTAATTCTTAGGATGGATTATTTATTTAATGCAGACACTTTTGCCTAACTGTATCCCAGCTATTGGCTTACTTTGAGACAGGATTTTATGTCAGAATTATGGTGTAATTTTGGTGCACAATTGTACATCTAAGGCCATGTCACTTTTCCCATAAATTCCCTCTTCCAACCAATTCCTGATAAGTCACTTACTTTTTAGGACTAGGCACAAAAACTTTCTCTAAATCTATATGAGCCCAATTATTTGAAATTGTGCCCCTTTTTGGTGCAACAGATGCCAAAATCCACAATAGTAATGTTGCAATCTAGAATTTTTAAAAATGTCCTTTAATACTTTAGCATTCACCAATCTGAATCAAAATTACTCATTAAAAAAGTGCATTCCCTTTATGACCCTCAGCCATGCAGTTTTAATATTGGAGTTCTGTAGACTGTATATGATAGGATTCATCATGGGGATGATAGTTGCATAGACAACATTGAAGGTTAAATCTAGAACATCAGAGTAAGATGGTATCAGAAACCCTGTTAAAGCTGCTCCATAGTAAATAGAGATGACAGTGATGTGGGATGAGCAGGTGGAGAAGGCCTTACTTCTGCTTTCACTTGACTTTATCTTAAAGATGGTAAATAAAATTTTAAAGTAAGAAATAAAAGTGCACATCAATGGAAGAAAGGCAAATAACACAATATCCATGCCGGTTATTGCAAATACTATTTCTGTGCCAGTACAAGTGGTCTTTGTTAGTGACTTAATATCACAGAAGAACTGGTGGATGAGGTTGGAGTGACAGGAGGACGTGTATAAAGCTGAGATTACAAATATTAGAGAATTAAAAAAGGCAGCTGTCCAAACCCCAATAGTTATCAGGATACAATTTCTCCGACTCAGGAATCCGATGATAATGTAAGGGGAGGCAGATAGCGACATATCGGTCATAAGCCATAATGAAGAGAAGAATATCCTCTGTGCCCCCCACTGTTAGAAGACAGTACAACTGAGTATAACATTGTGAGAAGGAGACAAAGTGATTTCCAGACAATAACATGTGCAGTAATTTAGGAACCGTGACCGATGTATAAAATATGTCTACAATGGACAAATTACAGATAAAGAGATACATTGGTTCATGTAACTGAACTTCCAGACATATGACTGTGATAATGGAGGAATTGATAAGGACTCCGACCAAATATATCAAGAAGAAGAAAGTGGTAATGAGCGGTTTATACTTTGTCTCCCCAGAAAATGGCAAAATATAAAAATATTTATTGGACGTCTCATTCTTCGTCATTGGTTTCTTAACAAAATATCCACATTAATTGTTTATTATAGATTTCAGCGCATAATATACCAAATGTCAATAAAATTTGAGAAAGAGAGAAATGTGAGCATGTAAAACCTCATTTTGGAGACTAACCAGTCATCCCTTGTAACCCAGAGGTCAAGTCTGCTGATCCAGTCATGTATTGGCAATCCTTGAACCCTAGGTAACTCACTCCAGATTAATCTATACTTGTTTTTTGTGACCTGATGTTTTATCGGTTTTGTTTCTTCTCTTGATAAATATATTCACATATTTTTGGTAAGTTTGTTTCTTACTTTTCTTATTATTTACTATTAGTAGGTAAAAAAAAAATATGAAGTTTGATAATCCAAATTCAATTGAATATAGTACATTGGAAGTTAACTCTAATCTATTTAAATACAAATATCCTGCATTTAGGGTTATTAAGAAGTTAAGAAAAAGGTAATATATACACACGACTGTTAGTACATTATATAAGGGTTAGAATTAATATTCTCAAGAATATTTTAAATGTAAAGCCATTATGTTCATATTGTGTTTTTTAGCTTAGATCATTCAAAAAATATCCTGACTTTTCATGTAGAACAAATCCAATTCACAGGAGTATTGATACCAGAACTGTGTCAAAATCACCAGCATTCACTGTTACAAATCATAAATGGGTAAATGCTGTTGTGCATTTTTAATATGACAACACTTAAAAACTGTTTGTTGCGTATTGTATGGTGTCATCTCTGACTCCATCTGATGAGGTAACACTCTTTTGAGGCTTCCAATGTGTTGAGCGAATTGAAGTTAAAGAAGTTAAATTCGATCTGATTTTCAGGAAAGATTTGATTTGACACATATCTTAATCTCCTCACTCTTTACGATAAAGAATCATTTTTTCTCTAAAATGGCTGCTGCATATGTAACAAATTCAGGGGCGTAACTAGAAGTGACTGGGCCCCACAGCAAATATTTGTAAGGGCCCCCCTCAGCGCGCTTCGCACCTTTCTCCTCCTGTGTAAACCCCACTCCTTTGGCACAGTGTAGCGGTATACTGTATATTGTGTGGCACAGTATAGAGGTATACTGTATATTGTGTGGCACAGTGTAGCGGTATACTGTATATTGTGTGGCACAGTGTAGAGGTATACTGTATATTGTGGGGCACAGTGTAGCGGTATACTGTATATTGTGTGGCACAGTATAGAGGTATACTGTATATTGTGTGGCACAGTGTAGAGGTATACTGTATATTGTGTGGCACAGTGTAGAGGTATATTGTGAGGCACAGTGTAGCGGTATACTGTATATTGTGTGGCACAGTGCAGAGGTATATTGTGAGGCACAGTGTAGCGGTATACTGTATATTGTGTGGCACAGTGTTGAGGTATATTGTGAGGCACAGTGTAGCGGTATACTGTATATTGTGTGGCACAGTGTAGCGGTATATTGTGAGGCACAGTGTAGAGGTATACTGTATATTGTGTCGCACAGTGTAGCGGTATACTGTATATTGTGTGGCACAGTGTAGAGGTATACTGTATATTGTGTGGCACAGTAGCAGTATACTGTATATTGTGAGGCACAGTGTAGAGGTATACTGTATATTGTGGGGCACAGTGTAGCGGTATACTGTATATTGTGGGGCACAGTGTAGAGGTATACTGTATATTGTGTGGCACAGTGTAGAGGTATACTGTATATTGTGGGGCACAGTGTAGCGGTATACTGTATATTGTGGGGCACAGTGTAGCAGTATACTGTACATTGTGGGGCACAGTGTAGGCTATATGTGCATAACATAAACATACTCCACATGAACACTTACAGTTACTTGGCTCGGCCCTTGGGGATCTCGGACGCCACTTCCACACTTGGCCGGGGGCTCGGCGGAGCTGATGTTGTGTTTTATCCTAATGAGAAAGATTTTATAATAAGGATTTGGAGAAGGGGCAGTGGGATAGCAAAGCAGGGAGAGGCCGGTGCTGCTACTAGGGGGTCATACCATGGGGCAGTAATAAAACCCACCATAATGCCCCCCCCCCCCCCAGTAGTAATAATTCTCCTTATAATGTGACAGTGCAAAAAATACACCCTTGTAATGCCCCCAGTTGAGCTAATGTCCCCATAGTGCCCCCATAATGTGCCAGTATAAAATACCCCTATATAGTGCCCCCAGTAAATTCCCCCATAGTGCTCCTCTCCCCCCTTCCTGCTAGTGCCCCCCAAAATGTACCAGTATAAAATGCCCCATATATAGTGCCCCAGTAGATGCCCCTCAGTGCCCGGCCTCTGATAGGCTGCCAGCCTAGTGTCCCCCATAATGCCCCCCAATAATGTGCCAGTATCAAGTGCCTCTCTCTTCCCCCCATGTGCCAGTATCATAGTGCCATCTCCCCCGCAAAAAAGTGCCAGTATTAAGTGCCTCTCCCCCCATGTGCCAGTATCATAGTGCCAACCCCCCCCCCCACATGCCAGTATCAAGTGCCTCTCTCCTCCCCCCCATGTCCCAGTATCATAGTGCCATCTCCCCCCCCCCCCCACTAAAAAGTGCCAATATCAAGTGCCTCTCTCCCTCCCCCCTCCCCATGTGCCAGTATCAGGTGCCTCCCCCCCCCCATGTGCCAGTATCAAGTGCCAACCCCCCCTCTCCCCTCCAGGTGCCAGTATCAGGTGCCTCCCCCCCCCCATGTCCCAGTATCATAGTGCCATCTTCCCCCCCACCACCACCACAAAAAAAGTGCCAGTATCAAGTGCCTCTCCCCCCCCCCCCCCCCCCACTCCCCATGCCAGTATCAGGTGCCTCTCTCCCCCCCCCCCATGCCAGTATCAGGTGCCAACCCCACTCCCCCCCATGTGCCAGTATCAGGTGCCTTCCGCTCCCCCCATGGCAGTAACAGTGGGTATTAAAAAAAAATAATAAACACTTCTACTTACCTCCATGTCAGCGATGCGATGCAGCCTCTTCCTGTGTCCCGCCTTGTATTGTGTCCCGCCCTGTATGTCCTTATATGGAGTCAGTGCTTGTATTTCAGAAAAGAGTCTGCTGGGATTCGAACCCACGACCTTCTGCTTCAGAGGCAGAGCAGCTAACCACTAGACCATAGGAGCTGCCTTGATGCTGGCTGAAAAAATATGAGACTTCTACTGTTATAGCTGGCTAAGTGTACATCTATACACATGGCAGCTGCTCATATATAGAGATGTAGCAGAGCTGAATGTGCTGAGACAGCTGTCATATACAGATATATCAGTGCTAGGTGTGTTTGGGCAGCTGTCATGTGTATAGATGTATTTTTATTTTTTTTACAGTCAGTTGTAATGCAGCCTTTATGGCTGTGAGGGTAAATGCTTTGCCACTGATTCACTAATAGATTGGAGGTTGTGGGTTCGAATCCCAGACCAGGAGACTTTAGCAGACAGTAAAATTAGATCACACTAGCGGCTGCTGTGAAGGGGCCCTGAACACGATATTTAACTAACTTAAAAATAAACTGTCACACACGCTGCCGGGGCGCCGGGCCCCCTTGGCAGCCCGGGACCCCAAGCAGCTGCTTCCCCTGCTTCCCCGGTAGTTACGCCACTGAACAAATTGAAAGTAAGAAGAATAGGAAAGCGAGATCACCCATAATTTGGGTAAGCCAATCTGCAGATAGCCATCCCCTGTATTGTCACAGTCCTATAAAGACCTTATCCAGCGCAGTCACCACCATTTCACTATGAACTGATAATCTGGGGAGAGATGGCAAGCGCAAGGGAATAGCTTTAGGGGTGCAGAGGTATCAGTCACTACCAGGCCCAGGAGCCTGAGAGGAGTCAAAGGCTCTTGTGCCTCATAAGAAGACACTGGTATTATAGAAAGTTCATGGTGGTCAAGTTACCCCTCTGGCTGGAGGGAAGGAGTTAGGTCAAGAATTTGGCATGACGGAGGGGGGGGAGGCATTTTAATTTTTGCCTCTGGAAGGCTATGTGCTTCCTTGCACCCTGTTCACAAAGCACTGAGGGAAGTGGGCCCAAGCTAAATTTTGGCAACAGGGTCCATGAGCCTTTAGCTATGCGTCTGTTCCATCTCCATTCCGCTTTTGAGGCGGACACCAAAATCTGACGAAACTGAGCCAAATGGATCCGTTCTGAACGGATGCAGACGGATGTATTATCTGATTGGATCCGTCTGTGTAGATCCATGACAGATCCGCACCAAACGCGAGTGTGAAAGTAGCCTTAAATAGATGTATTTCTAATGCGGCACAAAGGTCTAAAACGCTGCTCTTAATAAATATGCTCCTACTTTTTTGATCCGGAGGTCAATTTGCTCAAGTCTAGTAGACAGCGATCAAATACACCTGTAATACTGACGGCACAGTACCTAGAGAAGGGATTAACTATGAATGCAATGCACATGATGATTCCATCTCCCTGCAGTTTAAATTCCAAGTCTTCACACTAAGATTGGGCCACCAAGTGGGATCAATATGATTAGACAGAGAGGCCTGGGTATACCTGATTTATCGTGATTCGTGACAATTTAGTTTGTAACTAATCAAATTTCTGGTCGAAGTTAGGCAAATCGAACACCTTTTTCAAAACTTCGCTCATCACTAGCTACCAATTTTATGTTCTATTATTTTTAATAGTCTATCAATTTTATATACTGTACTTATTTAAAGTTAAAGGGGATGGCCAATTTCTGGCTACTTTTGACCAATGTGTAGCTGAGATGACTATATGACACTAATATAGCCTTTGTTGATTTTCTGTTTCGTTTGCTTTATTTCATAAATCATGTCTCCTTGTTGGGCAAATCTTCTGTCTACACAAAAGACCTGTCCATAAGATGGCTGCTAATGGAGGGTCATGTGACCAGGCAAAATTACTCCAGACACATCACTCAGCCTTCTCCACTCACATACAGCACATCTGCCATCTGCACTTGCAATGTTGAGAATTTAGTACAGGTGTAGTGTATTTAAATGGAGGGGTTTGAGTGATTTTCCTGGTCACATGACCCTCCATCAGCAGCCATTTTATGGACATGACTTCTTTGTGTACAGTACAAAAAGACTTGGCCAACAATGGAGAATACCTTATAAAATATCAACAAAGACCATATTAGGAAGTGTCATAGGGTCATCTCATAAACACATTGATCCAGAGAAGCCAGAAAGTGGCTAACCCCTTTAAGTTTTATTGGCAGTTCCTTCACCATGTTTGACTTCTCATGTTGCATTTAATCATCCAGGACTGAATTAGCAAAGTGTATTAATAATTACCTTTAAAAGGTGTGATATTTGCTACATATTAAAAAATCTAGTTCTTACCTTTTTAACTCAATAAAATCATTTTTGATACATGAAAATAATTTACTAGTGATGAGCGGCAGGGGCAATATTCTAATTCACAATAGTTTGCAAATATTTTGTAAAATATTTGTCATATATTCATGAATTCGATAATTCGCGATTATTTTCTTTATTGCGAAAATCGGCAATGCAATATTCGCGTAATACCCGCGCAATACAGGCGTTAGTCACTTTTGCTATATTTTCCAAGCTGCTACAAGTTTCCTAAGATTGGAGAAAATGGTTGGCAGGGCAGAACATTAAAAATGGCTTCATATGCAGTTAAAGTGCTCCAATATATTTGCGATTGCGCAAATTGGCACTAATCATGCAAATATTTTGCTGCAATACGTGAAACTTCACATTTTAGCAGGTCTGACTACATATTACTGTTTGGTGCACTATGTATTGTTGTGCGATCATAGCCCTATGTCTGTAGCATGTATGTATGGACAGCAGATAAATATCTCCTATCACACTACCTAACACCCGGCACAAGAACCAGAATCAGCTACACTATATCATCTAACCTACACTGACTATCTCCCACTAACTATCTATATTATATATATAAGCTAACTAACTATCTATCTAATGTAATGAGTGGAAAGCACAAAGCACAGTAATGACACTGCTGTCTCTCTGGCTGCTGTGGAGGTTCTTATATAGTAAGGGGTAGGCAACTTTCCTATTGGTTGCTAGGGATGTTGCTAAGCTCAGACAAAGACATTGCTGCCTTCTCATTGGCCCACAAGCAAGAAGCAGGGAGGGACCATGGGTTCAGATGAAAAAAAAATCTAGAATTTTCAAAAATACGAATATATATCACTATATTATAAATATTCATGAATTTTCAAAGTGCCGATATTCGCGATTAATATTCGCAATTCAAATTTTTACACCCAACACTATAGTTTACTATGGTGACATCAAAATTATGAATTATTTTTAAATTAAAATAAATAACGTTAAATAAGTAGGCAAGTTATCATATGCAGTAGTTTTGGAGAGTGATGAGCGTCAGGGGCAATATTTGAATTTGAGATATTTTGTAAATATTTGGGCGAATATTCGTTATATATTTTCAAATTTGAGAATTCGTGATCTCCAGTCATTATTTTTTTGACTGTGAAAATTGGCAATCGGAAAATTCACGATAAAAAAATTTGCAATCAACATTACTCCTAAATGTCAAAGATATTGCAGCCTTCTCATTGGCCCACAAGCAAGAAGCAGTGAGGGATCATGGGTACTGATGAAAAACAATCTGGAATATTCACGATTACGAAAATTCAGCACTATATTCTAGATATTCGCGAATACTCTAAGTGCCAATATTTGCGATAAGAATTTGTAATTAGAATATTCGCGATCAACACTAGTTTTGGAGTCTGTTTTTAGTCTGCGTTTTGAGGTTGTGTCAAATTTATGAAATGATGCACAGTATTAATATATTTGGATTCTACTTATTAAAAAGTTGTACATTATAAATTAGACTTAAAGGTGTTCTAATCTGAGATCCTGACCTACTTTTGAACACTTCTAAAAGTGGTGAGCTTCACCAAATGTTGCAAAATTTGTCCGCATGTTGCAAAATGTGCATCAAAAATGTAGCACATGGGCATCACTTTACATTTTTACACCACTAAACTGGCAAAGCAGATTTGAGAAATGTCCAAGATTTTTTTTATACTTAAGGACACATTAACTTAAGATGAACCCAAGTACATGAATACAAGTATAAACATGACAACATATTTTTCATCTAAAAGGTAAATAAAATTTTAAAAATAACTGCAAATAAATAAAAGAATGCGTACCATATAATAAACTTATGTACTTTGAGTATACCTAGCCTAATACTTGTACCACAATCATGACTCAAGGGTGTTTAACATAAGGTGGATAATTTTTTATCATCTTTTGTATCATGTACAGATGTAGACATGTCACCATGTTATCTTGCACCATCTTTTGACAAAAGTCTTTGAAGTACATTGAAAGAGTTAGATAACCTTATCGTGCCATATTTTGCATCTGTATATAAATAACAGTCCAAAAATGCAAATACAATGCAATACAAAAATGTACGCTTACTATAACTTAGAAACAGAATAATGCATCTGATAATCTCAAATTTATGATTTTGCATTCAGGTGTCTAAAACAACAGTTTCAATCCAATTCAGTAAACCAGTACTTCACTGCCTACAAACCAGGGATTACATTTTCGCAGTATCTGATGTTAAAATGGAGGCCTTTCAGGGGTTAATCTGGGTTTTAAAAAAAACATACTCATCTTATCCATTTGCTTGTGGCAGAGGCCATCGTGACCATCTTGATTAAAGAAACAGCGTGAAATCTAGCATGGTGACGTGATGACGTCATAACATCATCATGCTGGCCGGGTGCGGTGACGTTATCAGAAGTGACGTGGTGAGATGTCGTACTGTTTCTTCAATCAATATGGCCGCGATGACCTCTCCAAGAGCAAATGGATGAATATTTATTTTTTATTTTATTACTGCCATTTTAGGAAAAATAGATTTGTTACCACGAAGCACAAGGAAATTCAGGCTTTGCAATTAATAAAAAAAATCGGAAATTCGTCAAAGTCAATTCGATTTGGCTTTGATTCACTCAACACTATAAATGACCTCATGTGTGAAATAAAATATTTCCTTTAAGGCTAAGTACACCTTCAGTAGCAACTTTTCATGATTGCATTTCAGTAATTTTGGGCCAAAATATTTTTTTCTATTAGTCTTTATTAAAAATGTTCATCCATTTCTGAGCTACAAGGGTTAAAAATCAGTCTGTTTGCAAGCTGTGACTTTCTGTTTCCTTTGAATCCAGACAACTAATGGCTCCTGAAGAGCTCTGATCTCCTGACCCCATAAACCTTATAATCACTCATTATAGCTCAATCCTTATCAAAACCATAAGAACACGGCCTAAATAAGTGTTTATGAGGTCAGGAGATCAGAGAGAAGAGCTACACATGAGCCGTCAGCTAATCCAAAGAAAACAGAAAGTCACAGCTGGCAAACAGAATGATTTTTAACCCTTGTACCTCAGAAATGGCAAATCAATTGAATAACTATATACAGTATATTTTTTAGCCTAAAATGAGTAGAATACAGTCATAACAAAATTGCCCTGAAGGTGACCATAGTCTTTACCTTTAATTTATAATATCCCCTTTTCTTATTGTAATATTTTTGCTGAATTACCTTTGGAGTAACGCAAGGCAGTGGCTTCTAATGTAGAAATCTTCATTGGATTGTGTAAGAGCTGTGCAGCAAATTTATATCATACTGAACACCGCGGCCTGATAATTATCGATGTAAATCTACCCCAGAGGAAAAGTCTAAAGTTCATATTTAATGTCTCTTAGGTTTTGATATAATGATTTAATCAGGCAACTTTCACATCTGCGTTTTTGCTGGATCTGTCATGGATCAGCAAAAACACTTCTTTTATGATAATATAACCGGCTGCATCCGTTCTGAACGGATTCGGTTGTATGATCTCTAAAATAGCCAAGACGGATCCGTCTCTAAAACCATTGCTAGTCAATAGGTAACGGATCCGTTTTCTTTTGTGTCCGAGAAAACAGATCCGTCACCATTGATTTACATTGTGTCATGAAGCATTCGTCTTGCTCCGCATCGCAGGACGCACTCAAAAACACTGCTTGCTGCAGCAGGTGATAGTGGACTTTTTGCTGCAGCGTGCAGGGGTGAGTCACTCTGTGAAACAGCACCAGTTCACCACTAGCGAGTAGGCCTCCATGCGGGACGTGTGAGCCGTGTTGCACTTTTTTGAGTACTGCACTAACATTCCCAGCGCCAATGATGATGTCCTCAGCGTTACTATCCCACTTCTATGTCTCCTTGAAAATGCTTCAGACAATGATGGATGAGGATGTGGCACAGGAGGAAGAGGAGGAGGAAAAGGGATCATTCTCACGGTTATCAGGCCAGTCACCCACACAAGGCTCGGAGGTTTCTGTACCAACAGCGGCCAGGTACACAATTGTCCAGCCAGGGCACAGTTTTGGAGGAAGATGATGATGATGATGAGGAACCGTGTTCACAGCGGGGTGGCACCCAAATAAGCTCACGGGCATCAATGGAGCGTGGCTACATTTAGAGGACACAGACAATACACCTCCCACTGAGGACAGCTTGTCATTGCCTCTGGGCAGCCTGACACACATGAGCGAGTACATGCTGCAGTGCCTGCACAACGACAGCCGAGTTGCCCTCATTTTTACCAGTGCTGATTACTGGGTGTTCTGGTCACATGATCGGAATATCTCCTGATTCGCGGGACCATGGCCTATTCGGCATTCCCATAATCGGTGCTTTATTCCCTTCTTTAGGGTGGCGATTTTTCTCTTATATATGAATTATTAATATATATAATACACCTTTCATAATAATGGCCCTTTATCATATGGTCTGTTATCTCCAGGGCCATTGGGTGGTTCGTTCCCCGCCCCTGGTGAAACGCCGCCTTATTCCCCTCCCCAAACAAGTATTTAAGCTCACACGTGCGCTCTGTGTGTTGGCTGCTATTTTGCTTTATGGAGACCCCTATATCCATGGCCTGTGGTGCATGTGAGTGGTCCTATTGGACCTGATCATGTTATATCTGTCTATCAGTTAAGGATACATGACTATCTAGGTATCGTGGCACCTAAGTTATCTATGTATATTTGGCCACAATATGTCAGCTCTTTCAGGGATTTATATGTGTATCTGATGGGTATTTATTGACATTTTTGCAGTCTCCAATATCAGTTTATTATCATTTTTGTCTTGTGTATTTTTACTGCCCTAAGTGTATATCCCTTGATTAACCTTTGAAATAGGGCTCATGCACACAAACGTAATTTTTTTTCCATGTTCGTTCCTTTTTTGTTGCAGACCGTATGCACAACCATTCACTTCAATGGGTCCGCAAAAAAAACGGAAGTTACTCTGTGTGCATTCCCTTTCCGTATGTCTTTATTTCCGTTCCGCAAAAAAATGGAACATGTTGTTTGTTGTCCGCATTAAGGACAAGGATAGTATTGTTCTATTAGGGGCCAGCTTTCTTCGTTCCGCAAAATACGGAAAGCACACGGATGTCACCCGTATTTTTTGCAGATCCTTTTTTTGCGGACAGCAAAATACATACGGTTGTGTGCATGAGCCCTTAATGGGGGAAACGCATCTAGGGTATTGGTTATGTGTTTTTTCTGTGTTTCAATAGGGCTTCTAGGGGCATATCAGGGTTAGGTACGAGGACAGAGGCCACCAACCATCAGGGTGTTTCTCTGGACTTAGTGTAATGTAGGGACCTGATAGGGCCAGACCCCTGAAATTTTGTCCCATTGAGTCCATCTTACTATTTCTTTACCTACTTTATCTAGCAGCATTACATATGAATACAAAGTGATAGCCCATTGAGGCCTCAATCTTTTTTATAAAATATTTATTAAAAGTTAAGTTTTAATTTGGTCTATGCCCTCTGTGATTAGATTATGTATTGCATGACCTTCTTTTAGTATCTTTTTGCTACGTTTTACAACATTTGTCCTTACTTCCGTCACTGGAGAGTGATCAGAAGATAAGTAAATACTAGCACACGCAACAGCGTTCCCACCTGCCAGCGGGGGCTCAGTGGAAGCACGAGCCAGAGGGGGAGGAGGAGGAAGTCGCCAATGCAACTGGGGCACAGCCATCATCGCAGAAAAGAGGGTTGGCATGGCCGAAATGTGAAAAAGCTTTGTCAGCACGCCACAACATTTTGCACTACCATCTGCAGTGTTTCAGCAACATGTTGGAAAAGTATGTGTGCACATGTCGGCACGTACTGACTGATGGGTCTGCCCCATTTAACTTTTGGGTCTCCAAATTGGACACATGGCCTGAGCTCGCCCTTTAAGCCTTGGAGGTGTATTGTCCAAATGTTTGTTTAGTATGGCAGGGGGTTTGATCACGGACAGGCACATTCACCTGTCCACAACCAACGTGGATTAAAATTAACCAGGCATGGATCCCACAGGACTTGTCTGTACCTTGAGCAGAGTAGAGAAGTAAACCAGCTGCACCAAGCCATTGTTATACTCCAGCGCAGATTGTGCATTATGTTTGTCATTATGTTTGCCATTCAGTGAATAAAATAAATACATAAAAAATAAAACAGTCCCTCTCTAGAGAACTGATGGCTTGTAACGAGCCAACGTGGAGAGTCCCAAGACGTCACTACTTCTCTAAAAAATGATGTACCAGCTCTGCCTACATATATAAAGCAGAAGGTGGGCCAGTTGGTATCTGATGCAGTTCACTTCAGCGCCAATGTGTGTAGCTGTAACTATGGTCAAAGTCAATATATGTCCTTTACCGCCCACTGAGTAAATGTGATGGCAATGCTGTCTCCGTATTCTCATACTGTGATTGCAGAGCCAATGTTCTCCTCTGCTTTCTTATCCTCCACCTTGTCCTCAGCCTCCATTGTAGGAACAGTACAGAGTGGTCCTCCAGCATACCACCTATGCAGAGCACTGTGGTGTAATGCTGTTCTGCACCTGCCTAGCCTGGGCGAACGGAGTCACACCGGGGAGGAACTGCTCGGCATCATCAACCTAGAAATATAATCCTGACTACTGATCTACTCGCCAACTGTATATTGTAACAATGGTCACCGATAACGGGAACAGTTTGCGTCAAAGAGGTCTGACCCATGCGCCATGAGCACTTTTCTTCACCCACCTACTAAAGAAACCACCCAGCAGCAGCAGGACATGGAGCAGAACCTGAACCAGCAGCTGATGGCATACTTGGAGTGCGCCCTGCCACCCCATATCCATGATCCCCTGGACTACTGGATAGCCAAACTTAATTTGTGGCTGCAACTGACGGAGTTTGCCCTGGACAAGTTTTCCTGCCCAATCAGTAGTGTGGCATCAAAGCGGGTGTTTAGTGCGGTGGGGGGCATAGTAACCCCAAATAGAACTTACCTTTCAACAGGAAATGAGAGATTAACCTTTCTAAAGATGAATCAGGTGTGGATCGGCCAGGATTTCCACATGCCTGATGCATCAGACTAGATTATTCTGGCAGTAGTGTTGTGACTGCAGTGTGCTGCCACACCAGAACATTGTGAAAACTGGCCTGTTACTTCTGGACCCCTGCTTCAACCATTATTCTGATTCTGCCACCTGCCTGATGCCACACACCTTCTGCCTCTGCTGCTATCTGTTACTGCCACCCATTATCTTGTGCTGCTACTGCAACTGTTGTTGCTCCCCACATCCCCACTCTGTGACTGGACCAATATGTTGACTCTTTATGCTGTTGCCACCCTCCTCACTCTGTGACTGGGCCACTAAGTTGACTCATCATGCTGTTGCCACCCACCGCACTCTGTGATTGGGCCACTAAGTTGACGCCTCATGCTGTTGCCACCCTCCCCACCTTGTGATTGGGCCACTAAGTTGACTCCTCATGCTATTACCACCCTCCTCACTCTGTGACTGGGCCACTAAGTTGACTCCTGATGATGTTGCCACCCTCCCCACTCTGTGACTAGTGATGAGCGGCAGGGGCAATATTTGAATTCGCAAATATTTGGGCGAATATTTGTCATAATTTGACTATTTTCTTGATTGCGAAAATCGGCAATTTAATGTCCTGGTAATGCAGTCACAATTCAGGCGTGGGTCACTTTTGCTACATTTTTCAAGCTGCTAGAAGTTTCCTGAGACTGGAGAAAATGGTTTGCATGGCAGAACATTACAATAGCTTTATATGCAGATAGAGCGCTCCAATATATTCGTGATTGCGCAAATCTGCAATTAATGATGCGCATATTTTAGCACAATACGTGCAACTTCAAATTTTAGCAGGTCTGACTACATATTCCTGATTGGTAAACTAAGTATTGTTGTGAACTTGTGACATCACAGCGCTATGTCTGTAGCATGTATGTATAGACAGCAGAACCTATCAACCACCTAACACCCTGCACTGGAACCTATCAGTTACACTATATCAGGATAGAACCTACACTGACTATCTCCCACTAACATTCTGTATTATATATATGAGCTAACTAACTATCTAATGTAATGACACAGCAATGACACTGCTGTCTCTCTCAGAACTACAAAAAACTGCAGAAAATGGCTGCTCGGGAGGTTCTTATATAGTAAGGGGTAGGCAACTTTCCTATTGGTCGCTAGGGATATTGATAAGCTCAGACAAAGACATTGCTGCCTTCTCATTGGCCCAACAAGCAAGAAGCAGGAGGGGATCATGAAAAAAATCTAGAATATTTGCGAATATGAATATATAGCACTATATTCTAAATCTTCGCAAATTCTCAAAGTGGCTTACATTGGTTCATGTAACTGAACTTCCAGAGATATGACTGTGATAATGGAGAAATTGATAAGGACTCCGACCAAATATATCAAGAAGAAGAGAGTGGTAATGAATGATTTATACTTTGTCTCTCCAGAAAATGGCAAAATGTAAAAATATTTAATGGACGTCTCATTCTTCATTATTGTTTTCTTAGCAAAATATGCACCTAAATTATTTATGGATTTCAGCGCATAACATATCAAATGTCAATAAAATTAGAGGAAGAGAAAAATGTGAGCACTAATCAGTCATCCCTTGTAACCCAGAGGTCAAGTCTGCTGATCCAGTCATTTATCCTTATACCCTACAGATCTCGTTCTAGACCCATTTACACTTATTTTTTGTGATCTTTTGTTACATAGGTTTTGTTTCTTACTCTTACTTATAGAAACTGTACTGTACTAACGCCGTTTAGAAAATATATTCACATACTTTTGGTAAGTTTGCTTCTTACTGGTCTTACTATTTACAATTAGTAGGTAAAAAAATTATTAATGAAGTTTGAAAATCCAAATTCAATGGAATATAGTACATTGGATGGTAACTAATCTATTGAAATACAAATATCCTGTATTTAGGGTCATTAAGAAGTTAAGAAAAAGCTAATATGTACACATGACTGTTAGTAAAGTATATAAGGGTTAGAATTAATATTCTCAATAATAGGTAAAATGTAGCGCCATTATATTCATATTGTGGTTTTTAGCTTGGATAGTTCAAAAACATCTTTGGGTCATTTATCAAACTGGTGTAAAGTAGCAACCAATCAGATTCCACCTTTTATTTTTGACAGCTCCTTTGGAAATTGAAAGGTGGAATCTGATTGGATGCTATGGCCAACTAAGCCAGTTCTACATTACACCAGTTTAATAAATGACCCCCTTTGACTTTTCATGTAGAACAAATCCAATACACAGTAGTATTGATACCAGAAGTGTAAAAGTCACCAGCATTCACTGTTACAAATCATAAATGGTGAAGGAACTGCCAAAAAACATAACTTTTAATAAGTACATAAAATTGATAGACCACAAAACAAAGTTGGTAGCCTCCAAAGAGTGTCACCTCATCAGATGTAGTCAGAGATGACACCATACAGTAAGCAACAAACAATTATACAGAGAATAAGGGTGTTTAGAACCGCGCTGCTCGGGGCTATGTGGTCCGTTTCGCCAGTGGATATGGCAGGGCACCCGCGTCTCTCCTCTTCACCTAAAGGGGATCCAATCCTTCACAGACCGCCTCCTCTACAAGGTCAAGAAGATTTCGCACAATAGTGAAGTACCCTCCGTTATGTTGGTTTTAAAAGGTTTTATTATACTCACAAGAGTTCACAGAAAACAGGCATAAAACACAAAAGAACCGTATCGTTCCTGCCCAACCCGGGTTTCGCTCACTAGCTTCCTCAGGGGCGACAACTGCGCATGTCTGCAGTCAGGCCCTTTAAATAGTCTGGCCTCTTATCTCACAGGTGCCGGAATCAGCCCAAATTACAATTTCATGATCACTTTTGCAAGTCAAGCAAACTCAATAAATGATAAAACATCCTATATATACAAATTATACCATTTCATTTTAAAATACACTCTTTTCTTTACAGTTGTTATACAAAGAATCATTTGTCTTGTTACATACCCGCATTTTACATATACCTAAAAAAGCTCTTTTTCGTTCCAGTTTACTTGGTCAAAAATACTTGTCTTCTAGGGTCACTCTATATACATTTACTTTTACATGCACATTTATCATTACGTTTCCCATTGCATCATTATACTTGCCGTTACATGTGATCCCACCTTCCCACACCCACGTCATTCAGGTGTTCTCAGCCCTCCTCCCTCACAATATCCACGTCACCTACATCAGGTGATCACGCCTATTGACGTGCCTCAAAGGTCCTCAAGAAGGATGGAAGAAAACTCACCGAGTGACATCATGGGAAAACGGATCGTTCATATTATGCACGGCTTTAGATCGAATTCAATATTAAGTCCCCCAGGCTGCAGGGTCCCCAGCTGGTAGATCCATTCTACTTCTTTTCTATTAATCCGTGCCAGCGAGTCCCCCCCTCGCCAGTGCGGCTTGACAACTTCCACTCCGGCAAACTTCAAGCCCCGCGGATCTTTCCCATGCATAAGCTTGAAGTGAGCCGACACACTGTGAGTCATCAGCCCCTTCTTAATATTCCGTATATGTTCCTGAATCCTTATTTTTAATTTTCTCACTGTCCTGCCAACGTACTGGAGCTCACAGGGACACTCCAGCACGTATATGATCCCCTCATTTTCGCAAGAACAGGTCCCTTTTATGCGGAACTCTTCACCATTTTTCTTAGATATCATACAGTTAATGTTTTTTAGACGTCCCTTGCTATCCCGGCCTCTGCATCCAGTGCAGAAGCCGCACCATGTGAATTTTCCTCCATCCTTCTTCGGTTTTACAATTATTGGGGGGATAGCGCTATGAACAAGCTTCGTTTTAATACTCGCAGCTTTCTTAAAAATAAAAGAGGGATTGTCAGGAATGACCTTACCTAACACTGGGTCATTCTTTAGGACGCGCCAGTTCTTTTTCACCGCTTTTTTGATCTTATCGGCCATCGAACAGTATTTTGTTACAAAAGAGAATCTGTAGTCTTGTATATTCTTTTTCTTTTTTATGTCCTCCCTGTCTTGCTTACATTCATTCTCTTTCTTCTCTTCCTCCTCTACCTTTTTAATACATGTATCCAGGACGGCTTCGTCATAACCCCTTTCAATAAACCTATCTTTTAGCACCTTACACTTGTGTCCTATAATCTTCTACTACTGTGCAATTACGGGCCATCCTTTTAAACTGCCCTATAGGTATATTTTTGAGCCATGGCCCGTAATGGCAACTTTTAGTATCGATATATGAGTTCACATCAGTTTCTTTGAAGTACGAGCTGGTTTTAAATCGCCCCTCCTCTATCTGTATGCACAAATCCAGAAAGTTAACAGATGTATTACTGACCTCCCCCACAAAACGCAGGTTCCAGTCATTCATATTTAGTCCCTGGATGAAGGTCTCAAGCCCCTCCCTCTCTCCCTCCCACACTAGGAGACAGTCATCTATATATCTCCTCCAGAGCGTAAGTTTGCCCCCTGGGATGTCTGCTCCTAGTGTGGGAAGGATGATCCTCTCCTCCCATGCCCCCATAAAAATATTGGCGAAGCTGGGGGCGAATTTCGCCCCCATCGCCGTCCCGATGCACTGAACATAGTGGGAGTCCCTAAACCAGAAGTAGTTATAATCCAAACAATATTCGAGACATTTCAGGATAAAATGCCCCTGCACGTCTCCTATTTTGGGGTCATTCCTGATCCTACTTTCCACCGCTTCTATACCTAACCTCTTTGGGATAACGGTATACAGGGATGCCACGTCAATTGTGGCCATCCATGTATTCGTAGTGGGGGGAGTTAAGTTCTTAATAAGGTGTATCACTGCCCCTGTATCCTTTAGATGCGAGGGATTTTCCATCACATATCCCTGTAGAAAAAAATCGATGTATTCTGTAATTCTACAGGTTAGTGAATTGAGGCCAGAAATTATTGGCCTCCCTGGGGGGTCGGTCATGCTTTTATGTATTTTTGGTAAATGATATATCACCGGCACTATTGGGAAAGGAACGGTGAGGTACTCATATTCATGTTTATTAAGTACTCCTTTCCTAAAACCCTCTTTTAATATTCCATCCAGGATCTGTTTATATTCAGAGGTGGGATTCTTTTTTAACTTCTTATATGTGGTTTCATCAGAAACCAATCTCGCCATTTCTAATTCGTAATTCTCCTTATTCATTATCACCACCCCCCCCCCCCTTTGTCAGCCGGCTTAACAATAATATCCGGATTCCGCTCCAGATCTTTCAGGGCTTTTCTTTCATTATAGTTGAGATTATATGTCACCTTACTAATATCCATGCTCTCCAGCTCTTTCAATAGACCTGTCTTAAATGCCTCCACACACTCGTTGTTCTGATTTTTGGGGAAGAATTTAGATTTCTCTTTCAATTTTGTGTGGACAAAATCCTTTTCCTCCTCTACATGTTTATTCTGCGGTGCTGGATTGTTAATCCAGTATTTGGCCATATTGATTTTCCTAATGTACTTGTGAATATCCAGGAATGCCTCGAATTTATTAACTTTCTGGCTTGGTGCATACTTTAAGCCTTTCCCTAGGACACTAGGAGATATATAGATGACTGTCTCCTAGTGTGGGAGGGAGAGAGGGAGGGGCTTGAGACCTTCATCCAGGGACTAAATATGAATGACTGGAACCTGCGTTTTGTGGGGGAGGTCAGTAATACATCTGTTAACTTTCTGGATTTGTGCATACAGATAGAGGAGGGGCGATTTAAAACCAGCTCGTACTTCAAAGAAACTGATGTGAACTCATATATCGATACTAAAAGTTGCCATTACGGGCCATGGCTCAAAAATATACCTATAGGGCAGTTTAAAAGGATGGCCCGTAATTGCACAGTAGTAGAAGATTATAGGACACAATGTAAGGTGCTAAAAGATAGGTTTATTGAAAGGGGTTATGACGAAGCCGTCCTGGATACATGTATTAAAAAGGTAGAGGAGGAAGAGAAGAAAGAGAATGAATGTAAGCAAGACAGGGAGGACATAAAAAAGAAAAAGAATATACAAGACTACAGATTCTCTTTTGTAACAAAATACTGTTCGATGGCCGATAAGATCAAAAAAGCGGTGAAAAAGAACTGGCGCGTCCTAAAGAATGACCCAGTGTTAGGTAAGGTCATTCCTGACAATCCCTCTTTTATTTTTAAGAAAGCTGCGAGTATTAAAACGAAGCTTGTTCATAGCGCTATCCCCCCAATAATTGTAAAACCGAAGAAGGATGGAGGAAAATTCACATGGTGCGGCTTCTGCACTGGATGCAGAAGGCCGGGATAGCAAGGGACGTCTAAAAAACATTAACTGTATGATATCTAAGAAAAATGGTGAAGAGTTCCGCATAAAAGGGACCTGTTCTTGCGAAAATGAGGGGATCATATACGTGCTGGAGTGTCCCTGTGAGCTCCAGTACGTTGGCAGGACAGTGAGAAAATTAAAAATAAGGATTCAGGAACATATACGGAATATTAAGAAGGGGCTGATGACTCACAGTGTGTCGGCTCACTTCAAGCTTATGCATGGGAAAGATCCGCGGGGCTTGAAGTTTGCCGGAGTGGAAGTTGTCAAGCCGCACTGGCGAGGGGGGGACTCGCTGGCACGGATTAATAGAAAAGAAGTAGAATGGATCTACCAGCTGGGGACCCTGCAGCCTGGGGGACTTAATATTGAATTCGATCTAAAGCCGTGCATAATATGAACGATCCGTTTTCCCATGATGTCACTCGGTGAGTTTTCTTCCATCCTTCTTGAGGACCTTTGAGGCACGTCAATAGGCGTGATCACCTGATGTAGGTGACGTGGATATTGTGAGGGAGGAGGGCTGAGAACACCTGAATGACGTGGGTGTGGGAAGGTGGGATCACATGTAACGGCAAGTATAATGATGCAATGGGAAACGTAATGATAAATGTGCATGTAAAAGTAAATGTATATAGAGTGACCCTAGAAGACAAGTATTTTGACCAAGTAAACTGGAACGAAAAAGAGCTTTTTTAGGTATATGTAAAATGCGGGTATGTAACAAGACAAATGATTCTTTGTATAACAACTGTAAAGAAAAGAGTGTATTTTAAAATGAAATGGTATAATTTGTATATATAGGATGTTTTATCATTTATTGAGTTTGCTTGACTTGCAAAAGTGATCATGAAATTGTAATTTGGGCTGATTCCGGCACCTGTGAGATAAGAGGCCAGACTATTTAAAGGGCCTGACTGCAGACATGCGCAGTTGTCGCCCCTGAGGAAGCTAGTGAGCGAAACCCGGGTTGGGCAGGAACGATACGGTTCTTTTGTGTTTTATGCCTGTTTTCTGTGAACTCTTGTGAGTATAATAAAACCTTTTAAAACCAACATAACGGAGGGTACTTCACTATTGTGCGAAATCTTCTTGACCTTGTAGAGGAGGCGGTCTGTGAAGGATTGGATCCCCTTTAGGTGAAGAGGAGAGACGCGGGTGCCCTGCCATATCCACTGGCGAAACGGACCACATAGCCCCGAGCAGCGCGGTTCTAAACACCCTTATTCTTTGATCATTTAGTGTGAACTACCTACCACACCATATTGGGACCAGCAGCGCAAGTATTTGTCCAAGTTGGGACTCAGGATTGACTCTTTTTTCTTTATATATATCTTGTATATATTGTTTTATATTTGCTTGTGTCTGTAGGTGCGTCGAATCCTGTTACTAACATGGACATTTTTGAATTTAGAGCCAATTTTAAATGTGATTTTGACGTTTTCTGTGATACCCCTGTTGAAAATGAGAAAGGGAGTGATGATATGCGGACATTGTTTGCGAAATTAGAAAAGGAATTTATTAGAGAAATAAGAACCAGCTGGGATATTGCCTCCCTGGAGCGACTCCTAATGGAGGGCAAGATCCCAGAGGGTTTAAGATGGCAACTCCCTTTGGTAACAGAGGAGGGGGAGGATTTAGTTGGATGGGAAAAGGTATTGAATGAATGTTCATGGAAAGTGATGCAATATATCATTTCTGTTCGGAAAAATAAGCTAAAAAAGATTAACCAAGCGATTGATGGATTACAAGAAGCGATTAATCCGGAAAAAAATAACAATAGGGAAACTTATGAAAAATGTAGCAAACAATGTCAAGAAGCAGTGCTTAAATCCGAAAAAGAAATAAGGAACAAAAAGCAGAAAAAGTATGTTAAAATTAATAACGATTATAAAAATGATATAGTGTATAAATGGAAAAACAAACAAAAAAATATAGAGGAGACTATGTTGGATGTGGAGCAGGTGGATGAACCCAGTGGTGGTAATCCTAAACCGGGATACCACACTGAAGGTTTTAGGAGAACAGAAAGCGGGGGTGGAAAACAAAAGGTTTTTAATAATAGGAATAATTACACTCCGAATTACCAAACTAATGGGTACATACCGCAATATAAACAAGGGAATCACAATAGGTATTATGAATATACATATCAACCTAATAGAGAAAATGAAAATGGATACGAGTCAAATTTTGGCAGAGGGAATGAACATATATACCGTCAAAATCAGACCTACCAGCATTATCATACAGGCCAGCAGAGTAGAAATTATGGTCACAATAATGGATATAGTGGATATCAATACAGACAATCGTATAGACCACCCTATCAAGGGGGAGGATATAAGGGAAAGAAAAATTGGAGAGTGCAGGATGACTATGGTACGAGTCAATATGGAAGAGGGATGTACTATGAAGGAAATGGCCGTGGAGAGAATCAGATTAAAGAAAATCAGGACGTAGACAGAACAGGTTTAAAACAGCAGGGTGAGCAGAATTTTCCCCATCAGAGCATAAAGGGAGTGCAGAGGGAAGGGGGAATAAGAGAACAGGTAGTGAGGAACACCATTAAAAAGAAGTCTTGCAGAGGAAGAAGGGGAAAAGGGAAGAATAAGCCCAAAAACCAAAAAGAGCAAGGAAATATGAGAGGGATCTTCAACTTGAGCAGTCATATTTTAACAGAAGGAGAAAAAAGTGTCCTAGGGAAAGGCTTAAAGTATGCACCAAGCCAGAAAGTTAATAAATTCGAGGCATTCCTGGATATTCACAAGTACATTAGGAAAATCAATATGGCCAAATACTGGATTAACAATCCAGCACCGCAGAATAAACATGTAGAGGAGGAAAAGGATTTTGTCCACACAAAATTGAAAGAGAAATCTAAATTCTTCCCCAAAAATCAGAACAACGAAGTGTGTGGAGGCATTTAAGACAGGTCTATTGAAAGAGCTGGAGAGCATGGATATTAGTAAGGTGACATATAATCTCAACTATAATGAAAGAAAAGCCCTGAAAGATCTGGAGCGGAATCCGGATATTATTGTTAAGCCGGCTGACAAAGGGGGGGGGGTGGTGATAATGAATAAGGAGAATTACGAATTAGAAATGGCGAGATTGGTTTCTGATGAAACCACATATAAGAAGTTAAAAAAGAATCCCACCTCTGAATATAAACAGATCCTGGATGGAATATTAAAAGAGGGTTTTAGGAAAGGAGTACTTAATAAACATGAATATGAGTACCTCACCGTTCCTTTCCCAATAGTGCCGGTGATATATCATTTACCAAAAATACATAAAAGCATGACCGACCCCCCAGGGAGGCCAATAATTTCTGGCCTCAATTCACTAACCTGTAGAATTACAGAATACATCGATTTTTTTCTACAGGGATATGTGATGGAAAATCCCTCGCATCTAAAGGATACAGGGGCAGTGATACACCTTATTAAGAACTTAACTCCCCCCACTACGAATACATGGATGGCCACAATTGACGTGGCATCCCTGTATACCGTTATCCCAAAGAGGTTAGGTATAGAAGCGGTGGAAAGTAGGATCAGGAATGACCCCAAAATAGGAGATGTGCAGGGGCATTTTATCCTGAAATGTCTCGAATATTGTTTGGATTATAACTACTTCTGGTTTAGGGACTCCCACTATGTTCAGTGCATCGGGACGGCGATGGGGGCGAAATTCGCCCCCAGCTTCGCCAATATTTTTATGGGGGCATGGGAGGAGAGGACCATCCTTCCCACACTAGGAGCAGACATCCCAGGGGGCAAACTTACCCTCTGGAGGAGATATATAGATGACTGTCTCCTAGTGTGGGAGGGAGAGAGGGAGGGGCTTGAGACCTTCATCCAGGGACTAAATATGAACGACTGGAACCTGCGTTTTGTGGGGGAGGTCAGTAATACATCTGTTAACTTTCTGGACTTGTGCATACAGATAGAGGAGGGGCGATTTAAAACCAGCTCGTACTTCAAAGAAACTGATGTGAACTCATATATCGATACTAAAAGTTGCCATTACGGGCCATGGCTCAAAAATATACCTATAGGGCAGTTTAAAAGGATGGCCCGTAATTGCACAGTAGTAGAAGATTATAGGACACAGTGTAAGGTGCTAAAAGATAGGTTTATTGAAAGGGGTTATGACGAAGTCGTCCTGGATACATGTATTAAAAAGGTAGAGGAGGAAGAGAAGAAAGAGAATGAATGTAAGCAAGACAGGGAGGACATAAAAAAGAAAAAGAATATACAAGACTACAGATTCTCTTTTGTAACAAAATACTGTTCGATGGCCGATAAGATCAAAAAAGCGGTGAAAAAGAACTGGCGCGTCCTAAAGAATGACCCAGTGTTAGGTAAGGTCATTCCTGACAATCCCTCTTTTATTTTTAAGAAAGCTGCGAGTATTAAAACTGAAGCTTGTTCATAGCGCTATCCCCCCAATAATTGCAAAACCGAAGAAGGATGGAGGAAAATTCACATGGTGCGGCTTCTGCACTGGATGCAGAAGCCGGGATAGCAAGGGACGTCTAAAAAACATTAACTGTATGATATCTAAGAAAAATGGTGAAGAGTTCCGCATAAAAGGGACCTGTTCTTGCGAAAATGAGGGGATCATATACGTGCTGGAGTGTCCCTGTGAGCTCCAGTACGTTGGCAGGACAGTGAGAAAATTAAAAATAAGGATTCAGGAACATATACGGAATATTAAGAAGGGGCTGATGACTCACAGTGTGTCGGCTCACTTCAAGCTTATGCATGGGAAAGATCCGCGGGGCTTGAAGTTTGCCGGAGTGGAAGTTGTCAAGCCGCACTGGCGAGGGGGGGACTCGCTGGCACGGATTAATAGAAAAGAAGTAGAATGGATCTACCAGCTGGGGACCCTGCAGCCTGGGGGACTTAATATTGAATTCGATCTAAAGCCGTGCATAATATGAACGATCCGTTTTCCCATGATGTCACTCGGTGAGTTTTCTTCCATCCTTCTTGAGGACCTTTGAGGCACGTCAATAGGCGTGATCACCTGATGTAGGTGACGTGGATATTGTGAGGGAGGAGGGTTGAGAACACCTGAATGACGTGGGTGTGGGAAGGTGGGATCACATGTAACGGCAAGTATAATGATGCAATGGGAAACGTAATGATAAATGTGCATGTAATAGTAAATGTATATAGAGTGACCCTAGAAGACAAGTATTTTTGACTAAGTAAACTGGAACGAAAAAGAGCTTTTTTAGGTATATGTAAAATGCGGGTATGTAACAAGACAAATGATTCTTTGTATAACAACTGTAAAGAAAAGAGTGTATTTTAAAATGAAATGGTATAATTTGTATATATAGGATGTTTTATCATTTATTGAGTTTGCTTGACTTGCAAAAGTGATCATGAAATTGTAATTTGGGCTGATTCCGGCACCTGTGAGATAAGAGGCCAGACTATTTAAAGGGCCTGACTGCAGACATGCGCAGTTGTCGCCCCTGAGGAAGCTAGTGAGCGAAACCCGGGTCGGGCAGGAACGATACGGTTCTTTTGTGTTTTATGCCTGTTTTCTGTGAACTCTTGTGAGTATAATAAAACCTTTTAAAACCAACATAACGGAGGGTACTTCACTATTGTGCGAAATCTTCTTGACCTTGTAGAGGAGGCGGTCTGTGAAGGATTGGATCCCCTTTAGGTGAAGAGGAGAGACGCGGGTGCCCTGCCATATCCACTGGCGAAACGGACCACATAGCCCCGAGCAGCGCGGTTCTAAACACCCTTATTCTTTGATCATTTAGTGTGAACTACCTACCACACCATATTGGGACCAGCAGCGCAAGTATTTGTCCAAGTTGGGACTCAGGATTGACTCTTTTTTCTTTATATATATCTTGTATATATTGTTTTATATAAACAATTATACAGGGTTGTAATATTAAAAATGCACAACGGTATCCATGTGGTAGGAAAAAAATACTTTTTGAGCTCTTACCACCTGTGGAGATGCTGTAGGATGTACGTGATGTCACCCCTAGAGCCTGGGAAAGGGACAGAGGTGAATATTCAATAGGCATGACCTAATATATGCCGGCATTGTCCTACCAGGTGGCCACTCGGTCCTGGATACCAACCACAGAGTGCCCGTCCTGATAAGGACAACCCTGTTTGGAACCTGCCCCTTACCTACACTTGTTTGGTGCACTGAATACTGTATTAAAGGGAATCTGTCAACCTGATTTGAGACCATTATCTACATTAATAGATGAAAAGCGCTGCAGATATGGAATCCAGATCACTTTTTTTTGTTTTTACTTTTCTACTACCCTCGTTTCCTCTTTGTCAGAGCTGCATTAAAATACATTGTCATTACCGCTATGCATGTGCACTAGTGATGAGCGGCATATGCAATATTCGTTTTAGAGATATTTTGTGAATTTTTTACTTAATATTTGCAATAAATTCACAAATTCTAGAATTTGTGATCTATATTCATTATTTTCACGATTGCGCAAATCAGCACTAATGATGCGCATATTTTTTGCGCAATACATGCAACTTCACATTTTATCAGGTCTGAGTAGATAGTACTGATTGGTGCACAAAGTATTATTGTGACATCACAGCACTATGTCTGTAGCATGTATGTATGGACAGCAGAGAAACAGTAATTCCTATCACACTACCTAACACCCTGCACTGGAATCAGCTACACTATATCACTATCTAACCTACACTGACTATCTGTATTATATATATGAGCTAACTAACTATCTAATGTAACTGGATAAGGAATAGGATCCAGATGAAAGCACAGAGCACAGCAATGTCACTGCTCTCCCTCTCTCAGAGCTGCAATAAAAACAGCAGAAAATGGCTGCTGGGGAGGTTCTTATATAGTAAAGGGGAGGCAGCTTTCCTATTGGTTTCTAGCCTTCTTATTAGCCCACAAGCAAGAAGGGAGGTTACTGTTGAAATAAAAAATATAGAATATTCGCGATTACAAATATATAACACTATATTCTACATCTTTGCAAATTCTCCAAGTGCCGATATTCGCAATAAAAATTTGCGAATAGTATATTCATGATCAACAATAATGTGCACGAGTCCTCTCCATTATGTTAGAAGAGCACAGCAGTCCAGTATGTATTTTAGGGGAACTTTTAGGGTAGCAAAATTGCAACTTTTATTTAAATTTTTTTAATTAACACAGGCACTGTTTAATGTGCTATGCTACAAACACACTACACACCGGTAATTATTAAAATGTGCTGAATTGTGTAAATAGAAATGGTAGAAAAATCGTAGCTGTTTTTTTTTTTAATTAACATACTACACATTTATACCTCCTCTAATGTCATACAGAAGAACAGATAGTTTGAGGGATAAGCTAGTGAGAGCAGAGGTGGGTGGAGAAAGGGCAAAAATTCAGACATACATAGGACGTAGGAAATACGGATGCTATCCGTGTTTAAGCTGTGTCAACTGCTGTTATATGCTCAAAGGTGAGAAATTTACACATCCAGTAACTAATATGCAGTATGATATACGACATTTTTTAACCTGTGATAGTTCTTACGTGGTCTATCTTCTGTCTTGTCCATGCAACCTCTTTTATGTAGGTGAGACCATCTGTGACGTAAAGACTAGGATGAACTATCACAGGTATTCCATCCGTCAGAAGAGGAAAGATCTCCCAGTGCCCAAGCATTTTCTTGAGGCTGGACACAGGGAGAAGGACCTCAAATTCAGGGTGATTGACCATGTCCCTCCACTGAAAAGGGGAGGGAGCAGGGAAAAGCTCTTGAAGCAACGGGAGATCATGTGGATACACAAGCTACATACACTGAAGCCCGATGGCCTCAATGCGGAATGTAGATGGGAATTATGTGGATAGGATATGTGCTGCCAGCTCGCTGGATCTGTGAGGGTTCTGCCCCGTCCTGTCGAGTGTGGGGGATATATAACAGTGCTCTGTTATTTGTCTAACTACTATATTGTCTGTATGATGATATTATTTTGTCATTTATTTCAGATAAATCGTTCGAAGAGCCTAATGAACCTTTGTCTATTACACTGATGGAGCCCCCTATGAACCCCAGAAGGCCAGTGAATGAAGTGACCAGCATAGGAGATATGATGGGAGGATGCGGAGGTACGCCCGACTGGGTGATTTGATGCACAATGGACCTATAACTGGGACAATTTATCTGTGGGTAGTTTACTATATGACACTCACCACAAACCGTATTAGTGAGTAGTTATGTACCCAAAACATATTTAGTGTGTGCAGATTGATGGGAAGGGTTTGCCCCAGGATAACTGCACTCATTTAAATATAAATATAATTGAGTTAGAAATCCAGGGAAGTAGGAAGCAATCTGGGTTGGCCTAGTGGGCTGAATTAGTTTGCTGACTTTCTCCCTGTTCGCCTTCCATATAGTGAGGTGGCTGACATATTGAGGGTTAAGTTGATGTGCACTAACGCCCGGGGTGGCGCCTCCGCAGTCTCCTGCATTGGGAAATGTTTCTCATGTCTCCATGGACACTAAACACGCCCCTTGTATACGCGTCGCGTGTGCCGAGTCACGTGATGTGGCCCTCCTCCCCTCTGCACTGTTACGCCCGCGATGCGTTCCATGTGATGACGCTGCGGTCCATGGAGCTGACACGCGGGTGTACGCTGACGTCGGGGGCGGGGCCAGACACGACTGACGCTGAGCATGCGCGATGCCGATCAAGGGACGCCAACGCCGACTGGCACCAGGGGAATGATGGTGAGCTCCATCAGGATGTTTTTAAACTAATATACGATGCAGCTGCATCATAGATTAATGTTTTTAACCATTTATGCACTGAGCACATTTGCACGTTTGTGCGTTCTGAAGCTACTGAGGTAAGGGATATGATCCCTATGTAGTTAGATGGACGTACTTATCATGATTATTACTATATAGATACACTGTATTGTTGGATGATCAAAGAGATGTATTAGTTTCACTTTTATACGAATAGTCTAATATTGTTTATAATGCACAAATGTCATGTGATAAGGAAGTGGAGGATCATGTGACTTGATTAATGACATGTGAAATCACTGATTGTAACTGATCTGTAATTGATTGTGGGTATATATACCTGTTATGTTGCACTGTTGTATAGCTTGATAAAGGCCTCATTGAGCAGGCCGAAACGTTGCTGTGGGATTAAAGTTTATTTTGGGGTCTTCACCCTATCACTCAAAGCTGGAAGTGCTGCCTCGTCATTTGTCCTGTATATATTTATATATATATATATATATATATATATATACACTGTATACTGTATAATAATGACCAGGGAGCAAATGGATAAGCAAAAAAGCCACAAACAATATAAGCAATAGTTGGATTATACTCTTGACTTCCCTTATAAAATAACACATTTTGTCACCGGGATATGCGGTGGCAGTCATCATTTTCTGCATTTGACTTTGAGCAATGCAATAACTGTACTTTGTGTACTTTCAACATAGGCAGTTAATAATGTGGTGGTATAGTGGCGGCATATTACTTTAATATACTTACAAATCTGGATTTACATTATAGTTTGTATTATCACTAAGGACTAACCAAGGAGTATAAGCCTAAGTTGTGGAACAGGATCACTGTTATCAGGATGACTATACCACTGTAGTCAGGAGAGCATTTAGGGTAATGGCAGATAGATTTGCTTTTAACCCCTTAAGGACCCATGACGTACATGTAAGTCATTTCTTTGCGGGACTTAAAGACCCATGACGTACATGTACTTCATGGGGTTCGGGCGGGTGCAGGAGCTGCGCCCGCCCAATCAGCAGCAGGGGCCCGGCAGTCACTGATAGCCGGACCCCTGCTGCATGCGCCAGCATCGGTGAAATCACCGATGCCGGCGCATTAACCCTTCATGTGCCGCAGTCAGCGTTGACCGTGGAACGTGCGAAGTCGGGCGGGGATCGGAGCTGCCATCGTTTTCCCGTGCTGCTGTGACGGGGACCCGATGGCATGGAAGGCAGCCCGATGCCTTCCTTAGGCATCGGGGCTGCCTTTTGGGGGAGAGCCTGTGAGATCCAGCCCCCTGGCAGAAAGCTGTATGTGTAATACACAATGTATTACAAATTCAGCCAATGCAGATCAGAACCCCAAAAGATGAAGTCCCAAAGTGGGACAAAAAATAAAGTTAAAAAAAGTTGAAAAAATGAAGTTTTCCTCCCAAAAAATTAAAAGTTCCAAGTAAAAAAAAAAATTGGGAAAAAATAGGGAAAAAGAAATAAAGTAGACATATTAGGTATTGCCGCATTCGTGTCGACCGGCTCTATAAACATATCACATGACCTAACCCCTCAGATAAACACTGTAAAAAAAAACTGTGCTAAATAAACAATTTTTTTGTAACCTTACATCACTAACCCTGCTTTCACACCTAAGCGTTTCTCAAACGCGCGTTTTACGCGCGTTTTTGTCACGCGTTTTTATGCACGTTTTTTGTAATAGTAAATGCGCGTTTGACGCGCGTTTGTGTGATTGACTGCAGTGTCCTATGGCCACAAACGCGCGTCAAAACGCTCCAAAGAAGCTCAAGTACTTGATTATGCGTCGGGCGTTTTACAGCGCGATCGTACGCGCTGTAAAACGCCCAGGTGAGAACCATTCCCATAGGGAAGCATTGGTTTTCATGTGTTGAGCGTTTTACAGCGCGTTTGAACGCGCTGTAAAACGCTCAGGTGTGAACTTAGGGTAAAAGTACAACACCAAGCGATCAAAAAGGTGTATGCCTGCCAAAATAGTACCAATCTAACCATCATCTCATCCCGCAAAAAATGATCCCCTGCCTAAGACAATCGCCCAAAAAATTTAAAAAAACTATGGCTCAGAATATTGAGACACTAAAACATGCTGTTATTGTGTAAAACTTAAGTAAATAAAAAAAGTATACATATTAGGTATCGCCGCATCCGTAAAAACCTGCTCTATTAAAATATCACATGACCTAACCCCTCAGATGAACACCATAAAAAGAAAAAGGTGTAAAAAAAGCTTACATCACAAAAAGTGTAATAGCAAGTGATCAAAAAGTCATATGCACCCCAAAATAGTGCCAATCAAACCATCATCTTATCCCGCAAAAATGGTACCCTACCTAAGATAATCGCCCAAAAATGGAAAAAACTATGACTCTCAGAATATGGAGACACTAAAACATGATTTTATTTTATTTTTCAAAAATGATATTATTGTGTAAAACTTAAATAAATAAAAAAAAGTATACATAATAGGTATTGCCACGTCCGTAAAAATAAATAAAACACATGACCTAATACCTCAGGTTAACACCGTAAAAAAAAAAAAGTGTAAAAAAAGCAATTTTTTTCACCTTACATCACAAAAAGTGTAATAGCAAGCGATCAAAAAGTCCTACGCACCTTAAAATAGTGCCATTCAAACCGTCAACTCACCCCGCAATAATGGTACCCTACCTAAGATAATTTCCCAAAAACTGAAAAAACTATGGCTCTCAGACTATGGAGACACTAAAACATGATTTTTTTTGTTTCAAAAATGAAATCATTGTGTAAAACTTACATATATAAAAAAGTAGACATATTAGGTATCGCCGCATCCATAATAACCTTCTCTATAAAAATATCACATGACCTAACCTCTCAGGTGAATACTGTAAAAAAAAAGCCATTTTTTGTCACCTTACACCACAAAAAGTGTAATAGCAACCGATGCACCCTATAATAGTACCAATCAAACCGTCATCTCATCCCCAAAAAAATGAGCCCCTACACAAGACAGTCGCCCAAAAAATAAATAAAACTACGGCTTTCAGAATGTGGAGACACTAAAAAATTATTTTTTTTCAAAAATGTTTTATGTAAAACTGAAACAAACAACCAAAAAAAGTTGTCATATTTGGTATTGTCATGTCCGTAACAACCTGCTCTATAAAAATACCACATGATCTAACCTGTCAGATGAATGTTGTAAATAACAAAAAATAAAAACGGTGCCAAAACAGCTATTTCTTGTTAACTTGCCTCATAAAAAGTGTCATATAGAGCAACCAAAAATCATATGTACCCTAAAATAGTACCAACAAAACTGACACCTTATCCCGTAGTTTCCAAAATGGGGTAATTTTTGGGAGTTTCTACTCTAGGGGTGCATCATGGGGGCTTCAAATGGGACATAGTGTCAAAAAAACAGTCCGGCAAAATCTGCCTTCCAAAAACTGAATGGCATTCCTTTCCTTCTGTGCAATGCCGTGTGTCCGTACAGCGGTTTAAGACCACATATGGGGTGTTGATATAAACTACAGAATCAGGGCCATAAATATTGACTTTTGTTTGGCAGTTAACCCTTGCTTTGTTAGCGGAAAAAAAAAATATTAAAATGGAAAATTTGCCAAAAAAATGAAATTCTGAAATTTCATCTCTATTTTCCATTAATTCTTGTGAAACACCTAAAGGGTTAACAAAGTTTGTAAAATCAGTTTTATAAATCTTGAGGGGTGTAGTTTCTAAAATGGGGTCACTTTTTTTGGAGTTTCTACTCTAGGGGTGCATCAGGGGGACTTCAAATGGGACATGGTGTCAAGAAATCAGTCGAGCAAAATCTGCCTTCCAAAAACCGTATGGCGTTCCTTTCCTTCTGCGCCGTGCCGTGTGCCCGTACATCAGTTTACGACCACATATGGGGTGTTTCTGTAAACTACAGAATCAGGGTCATAAATATTGAGTTTTGTTTGGCTGTTAACCCTTGCTTTGTTAGCGGAAAAAAATGATTAAAATTGAAAATCTGCTAAAAAAGTGAAATTCTGAAATTTCATCTCTATTTTCCATTAATTCTTGTGGAACAACTAAAGGGTTAACAAACTTTGTAAAATCTGTTTTGTATACCTTGAGGGTGTAGTTTCTAAAATGGGGTCACTTTTTGGGAGTTTCTACTCTAGGGGTGCATCAGGGGGACTTCAAATGGGACATGGTGTCAAAAAAACAGTCCAGCAAAATCTGCCTTCCAAAAACCGTATGGCATTCCTTTCCTTCTGTGCCCTGCCGTGTGCCCGTACTGCAGTTTACGACCACATATGGGGTTTTTCTGTAAACTACAGAATCAGGGCCATAAATATTGAGTTTTGTTTGGCTGTTAACCCTTGCTTTGTAACTGGAAAAAATGGATTGAAATGGAAAATCTGCCAAAAAAGTGAAATTTTGAAATGTTATCTCTATTTTCCATTAATTCTTGTGGAACACCTAAAGGGTTAACAAAGTTGGTAAAATCAGTTTTGAATACCTTGAGGGGTGTAGTTTGTAAAATGTGGTCATTTTTGGATGGTTTCTATTATGTAAGCCTCACAAAGTGACTTCAGACCTGAAATGGTCCTGAAAAAGTGGGTTTTAGAAATTTTATGAAAAATTACAAGATTTGCTTCTAAACTTCTAAACCTTCAAATGTCCCCAAAAAATAAAATGGGATTCACAAATTGATCCAAACATGAAGTAGACGTATGGGGAATGTAAAGTAATAACTATTTTTGGAGGTATTACTATCTATTATAAAAGTAGAGAATTAGAAATTTGGACATTTGCTAATGTTTCCAAATTGTTTGTAAATTTGGAATTTTTTTTATAAATAAAAATGTATTTATTTTTGACTAAATTTTACCACTGTCATGAAGTACAATATGTGACGAGAAAACTATTTCAGAATGGCCTGGATAAGTAAAGGCGTTTTAAAGTTATCACCACATACCGTAAAGTGACACATGTCAGATTTGCAAAAAATGGCCTGGTCCTTAAGGTGAAAAATGGCAGGGTCCTGAAGGGGTTAATCTTTAATATTAATAATAAATAGAGATGAGTGAATCAAATCCCACGAAGTAGAATTCGATCCGAATTGCAGGATAAAATCGATTCGCCTAGAAGCCGAATTTCCTCATGCTTCGTGTCAGTGAATCGATTTAACCTGAAATAGTATAAAAAAACAAAAAAATTCAAACTTAACTCCTTCATTTTTTCACGACGGGCCGCCAGCCTCCATCTTGCTTGAAGATCTCGGCAGAAATCCCGTGCAGCGCGAGATTACATCATCACGCCAGCCTAGATCTTCAAGCAAGGTGGCGGCGGCTGGTTCGTCGCAAGCAAATGGAGGCGGTATGTTTGATTTAATTTTTTTTATTCATAATTTTACACTCAGATGCCATGATTGTGTATAAACACGGCATCTGAGGGGTACAATGACGGGGGCAGCGCTATCGCAGCTTCCTGTCATTGCACCCGCTACTTACAAAAAAATGTGCTTCGTTTGCAAAATTCAGTTAAGCAGCTGAATCGAATTTTCAAGAAATTCGCTCATTTCTAATAATAATAATTATTATTATTATATTCTCTAGTCCTTCGTCCATGCATTCACCTGATGTGATCAGCCATAACCTTAAAACCACATGCTAACAAAACAACTGTGGGTGGACTCTGCAAGTCCTCTGAAGTGTCCAGTGGCATCTGACAACAAGATGATGGCTGCAGATCCTTTAGGCTATGAGGTGGGGCTTCCATAAATCAGACTTATTTTTCCAGCCATCGATTCTTGATCAGATTGAGAGCTGGAGAACTTGGAGCCATAACAAAATTGAATTCATGGTCTTCAAACTATTCCTGAACAATTTTTGCTTAAAGAGACTAGAGAAGAGCGAATCAAAGCTGACGAAGTGGAATTCGATCCGAAATTCAGAAAAAATTATATTCGCAACGAATGCGAATTTCCTCGCGCTTTGTGGTAACGAATCGCAATTTTTCCTAAAATGGTGGCTACAATGGCGACTATACGTGTGAGGACATGGAGCAAGGAACTCTGGGAAGGCGGTATCACCTTTAATGCCATGCAGGCAGCCAATTAGCAGCCAGCCAGCACTGTGATGTCACAGCCCTATAAATACCTACAGCCATCTTGAATTCAGACATTTTCCAGCATTCTGAGTGCAGGGACAGACGTGAGAAGGTGCTAGGGACAGCAGTTGGAAAAACCTAATTGTGAAAAAAAATAAAACTGAAAAAATTATTTATAAGTGCATGTAAAGGATAGGGAGGAATCATTTCATAGCACCCTAATGCAGGGAGAGACATCAGAAGGCTCTAGGGACGTCGGCACGATGCCAAGGGTAGAACAGCGCGGTCAAGTCAGCGCTCACATCACCGGGCATTTACACCGCATCACAGCGTTCACTTCACCAAGATCCGGGAGCCGGGTAAGGGGAGGGGGGTGGGAGGGTCCACGGCACGCATACATGCTTACGTCATGCCGCATCGTCCTTCTCCTGCCTGCCGCTTCATCCTCTTCCTGCTGCTTCGCTTCGCCCTGTTCCCGGCCTTGGTATCGGCGTTCGCCTCTTGCCTGCTGCCTGCCGTTTCATCTTATGCCTGCCGCTCCGCTCCACCTCCGGCTATGTGCTGGCATCCTCCTCCGGTTCGTAGACCTGCTGTCCTAGTTCCGGCCCTGTGTCGGAGTCTCCTCTCATACCCATTGTAACTACAACGGACTGGTAAGAGGAAGATTTGGGGTGCGCTCCCGATTTGTGGAGATTGTCTGTTGGAGAGGGAGGAGAGAGGAAGAGAAAGGAAAAAAAGGAAGAAAAAAAGAAGAGGCAGGTTCCGCATGCAGGGTGGTGGTAATTTTGTTTTTGGGATTGGGCGCCCCTTATTAGTACATATTCGCACAGATATTGGTGCATTTAGTGGGGGAATTGCCCAACCTAATAGAATTTATTAATCTTCGACCGCTGTGCATGTTTGAACTGTATGGAGTATGCGAACAAGCCTGCGCTTTAATTCTATGGAAGGGATATGATGCGGGCAAATGAAATGACAAATACTAATGTCTGCTAATATCAGTGAAGACCAGTTTTAATATCTCTTCTGGTGAATGAAACCTTTCTTAAATTGCGCAATATATTAAGGTGCATAAAACCGGCGGGACTGTTTCTAATATAGCACCTGTAGCACTTGATCCTCCTGTGGTGCTCAATGTGGCCGATTGTGGGTGAGTAGTAATTTGCACATTTGGCAGACTGGACACGTTTCCCTTTGTGTTTATTGGAAGTTTGGATTGGGCCGAGGCTCTGTGGATGAATGCGAGAGTGAGTGCTCTGAGGGCCGACTCTCAAGTATTAACATTCTGGAATTCTCCTGGAAGATTAACACTCTCTAACAATTTCGGTTGCTTGTGGAACTCTCACCTACTAATCTTATTCAACTAACTAGGATGGACTAATTCCCGTTGTAAAAACAGCAGTCATAATGCAGAGTGTCTCTGGCGGTATTGTCTGTCTAAAAGGAATGTGTAATTGATGGGAGTGAAAATATATCTGAGGCGGACACATAGTGGAACTCTCTTGGAAGATTAACACTCTCTAACAACTTTGGTTGCTTGTGGAACTCTTACTAATTTTATGCAACTAATTAGGATGGACTAACCCCCGCCGTAACAACGGTAGATGTAATGTACAGTGTTCCTTGTGTACTGTCTGGCTAAAAGGAATGTGTAATTGTTGGGAGTGAAAATATATGTGAGACAGACTGTGGTATATAGAAACTTAAGACTTTGCCTGGGGCGCGGGGAGGGGTTGTCGGTTTTTTCCCTCATTTTCTTCTTCTTTTTTTTTTTTTTCTTCTTCTCCCCCTCTCCCTTTTTTTCTTTGCCTATACACCTAGGGTTTCTTCCTGATAATATAATGCCACCAAAGGTACCAAATAGGAAGTTTCTGGGTGCAAGTAGAGGTAGCCCAATTTCCAAAATGGATAAATTTCTGAAGTCACCACAATATAAGACCAGGACAATTCAGAAGGGTAATAAAGAAAATAAAGTTGACCTGATAGATTCACAAAATATAGAGGAAGTAAGTGATAGAGCAGAGGGGAAGAGTAATAAGAATGCCCCAATGGAGGAGAGGATAGAATTGGTGGATAAGAAACTGACAGATATCCTGAATGCTGTACAGCAATCGAGGCTAGCATTGGGAGATCTGTCAGCAAAAATCTCTATAGTACAAGCAGATTTGTCTTTGATTAAAGACGAGATTAAAAAAGTATGAGAGAAAGTTAAGGATCTTCAGGTGGTTACAAAATATTTAAAAAAGGAGGTGGATGGGATGAAGAATAGAATGGAGGTAATTGAAACCGAAAATAAAGTATTACAGGCAAGAGTTACTGAAATGGAGGATAGATCCCGTAGAGCGAATATATATGCCTGGTTGGGTTCCCTGAAGGGGCTGAGGGAGAAGATCCGGTGGGTTTGTTCAGCAATGTTTGCTAGAAGTGTTTGGCGCAGATCGATTTTCTGAGTGGTTTTTGGTGGAGAGAGCCCACTGGACACCAAACAAACAGTTACCGGTCGGGAGTCCGCCAAGAGCAATTCTGGCCAAAATGATAAATGCCTGAGATAGGGATATTATTATGAAAAATAAAAGAAATCTCCCACCTTTAGAATATAATGGAAGGAAAATAGAAATCTATCCGGATTATTCGAGGGCAACTCAAGCTAAACATTGAGAATTTAGAGAGGTTAAGAAGAGAATGGTGGTAGCTAAGATTAAATATTCTTTGTTTTATCCTACTAAACTGAGAGTGATCTATCAGGATCAAACACATTTTTCACTCAACCAGAGGAGGTTCAAGAGTGGTTGGATAGTAGGGGGATATACTCTTGATTATATAAATGTGATATAAGTAAAATTATGTTTTAAAAGGGGTCGGGTGGAGAGGTGGGAGAGGGGTGAAGTGTAAGAGGTTGGTGAACTGTCGGGTTCGTTTGGCCAAGATGGGGAGGGGTGAGTGGGAAGGGAGGGTAATTGGGTGGGGGATGGGGTCTTGGTGGTCACTATGGGGTGCTCTCTCTCTCTCCCCCCTTCCTTTCCCCCTGCCATGGCGGGTGCGGCGGATTCAGTGCTGAGTACGAAGACACATGAATAGAATATTTACGTGGAATATACGGGGGATGGCTGAGAAATCGAAGCGGGTGGTCATGTTTGACGTAGTGGTGAGACATCTTCCTGCGATTATATGCCTCCTTGAAACACATCTTACATATGAGAATATCAGCATTGCAAAAAGGAAATGGGCAAAATACGACTACCACACTTGCTGCTCGGCCTACTCCCGGGGTGTTAGTGTTTATGTCCACAGGAGTGTGGACTATATTCCAATTGTCCACAGAATTGATAGAGAAGGCAGATTTGTTTTTCTCCATTGTCAGCTAAATGGTACTGTTTGTATATTGGCATTTGTGTATGTTCCTCCCCCATTTTCTATGTCTGTCATGTCATACCTGGCGGACTTTATTGGCTCTAGACTAGAGCAAGGTGCCCGGTTTTGGTAACCGGGGACTTTAATGATGTAATGAACCTAGAGGAAGACAGATTCTCCAAGTACCATGTATATAAAGCAAATAAAGATAAATTAACATCGCTAAGAAGAGTCTGCCAGGAAATGCCATTGACAGACATTTGGCAATACCTGTATGGAGAAAAAAGGGTATTTTCTTGTTTTAGTCGAGCGAATACAGTGATGTCTAGAATAGATCTAGCCTTAGCTAACCTTGACTTTTTAGATGTGGTAACTAAAATTAAGTACAAAATACATACGATCTCTGACCACCCTCTAATAGTGGTAACGACTAAAATAGGGCATTATAAGAAGAAAACAAGAAGTTTCAGACTAAACCCCCATTGGATTAAGTTGGTTAAGGAGCAGGAAAATATAACAAATGAGATCCGGGAATTTTGGCTCCGTCGGCACCTATGCAGTTTGTATGGGACTCTTTTAAAGCGTTTTTGCGTGGAGTTTATATAGCCAAAATTAACTGGAAAAAAAAAATATGCGGCAAAAGAAGGGTCCAGTCCCTACAGGGAGAGATAGTTAATAATACAAACTCTGCTGTACAATTACAGTTTGAAGAAGCTAGACTGGAGTACAAAAATTATCTATTAGAAAAAGCACAACATAGGGTCTTTTTTTACAGGCGCCAAATACTTCTCTCAGGCAGGGAAACCTGGAAATCTTTTATCACCTTTGATCCAAAACCCCAAAAATATCAGTAGAATAAAAAATATCAGATTGGAAAATGGGGCGGTTACTATGTGCCCGGAGGAGATTGAGCGGGAGTTCGTTAAGTATTATAAAATCTTATATACAAATAACAATAAGCAGCAGGATGGAGTAGTTGAAAAATTCTTGGAGAACATTAATCTCCCTAAATTAACAGAGGAGGAATGTAAAATACTAAACCGACCTATAGACCTAAAGGAATTATCAAGACCATCCAGGGAAATTCCTCTCCAGGGACTGATGGGCTCCCGTTTGAAATCTACCGCCAGTATGGAGATATAATCTTGCCAATGTTACTGGTGAACTCTCTATCTGAAGCTGTGATTACACTTATACTAAAAAAGGGTAAGGATTAGGGATGAGCGAACTCGAACTGTATAGTTCGGGTTCGTACCGAATTTTGGGGTGTCCGTGACACGGACCCGAACCCGGACATTTTCGTAAAAGTCCGGGTTCGGGTTCGGTGTTCGTCGCTTTCTTCGCGCTTTTGTGACGCTTTCTTGGCGCTTTTTGAAAGGCTGCAAAGCAGCCAATCAACAAGCGTCATACTACTTGCCCCAAGAGGCCATCACAGCCATGCCTACTATTGGCATGGCTGTGATTGGCCAGAGCACCATGTGACCCAGCCTCTATTTAAGCTGGAGTCACATAGCGCCGCCCGTCACTCTGCTCTGATTAGCGTAGGGAGAGGTTGCGGCTGCGACAGTAGGGCGAGATTAGGCAGATTAACTCCTCCAAAGGACTTGATTAACTGATCGATCTGCAGCTGTGGACCATTGAGCTGCTGATCCTCAATTGCTCACTGTTTTTAGGCTGCACAGACCGTTTGTCAGTCTCATTTTTCTGGGGTGATCGGCGGCCATTTTGTGTCTTGTGGTGCGCCAGCACAAGCTGCGACCAAGTGCATTTAACCCTCAATGGTGTGGTTGTTTTTTGGCTAAAGCCTACATCAGGGTGAAGCTGTCACACCAAGTGCATTTAACCAGCAATAGTCTGTTCATTTTTTGGCCATATACAAAATCAGGGGCAAGCTGCGCCTGTCACCAAGTGCATTTAACCCTCAATGGTGTGGTTGTTTTTTGGCTAAAGCCTACATCAGGGTGAAGCTGTCACACCAAGTGCATTTAACCAGCAATAGTCTGTTCATTTTTTGGCCATATACAAAATCAGGGGCAAGCTGCGCCTGTCACCAAGTGCATTTAACCCTCAATGGTGTGGTTGTTTTTTGGCTAAAGCCTACATCAGGGTGAAGCTGTCACACCAAGTGCATTTAACCAGCAATAGTCTGTTCATTTTTTGGCCATATACAAAATCAGGGGCAAGCTGCGCCTGTCACCAAGTGCATTTAACCCTCAATGGTGTGGTTGTTTTTTGGCTAAAGCCTACATCAGGGTGAAGCTGTCACACCAAGTGCATTTAACCAGCAATAGTCTGTTCATTTTTTGGCCATATCCCAGTCTAATTCTGTCACTAAATCCATACCGGTCACCCAGCGCCTAAATACTAGGCCTCAAATTTATATCCAGCTAAATCTGTCCCTAGTGCTGTAGCTGGGCGAGTTATTTAGTGTCCGTTCAAGCACATTTCTTGTTCTGGGTTGAAATACAATTCCCAATTTAGCAATTTCATAATTTAGTGGTTCCTGCTATATCAGAGCTATTTGAAATCTATCCCAAAAAGGGTATATAATATTGAAGGTGCACATAGGGTCATTCAGAATAACTTCACACACACCCGCTACTGTGTATTTCCAAGTCTAATTCTGTCACTAAACCCATACCTGTCACCCAGCGCCTAAATACTAGGCCTCAAATTTAAATCCCTCTAAATCTCTCGTTACCGTTGTCCTGTTGTAGCTGGGAAAGTTATTTAGTGCCCGTCAAAGCACATTTTTTGTTCTGGGTTGAAGTACAATTCCCAATTTAGCAATTTCATAATTTAGTGGTTCCTGCTATATCAGAGCTATTTGAAATCTATCCCAAAAAGGGTATATAATATTGAAGGTGCACATAGGGTCATTCAGAATAACTTCACACACACCCGCTACTGTGTATTTCCAAGTCTAATTCTGTCACTAAATCCATACCGGTGACCCAGCGCCTAAATACTAGGCCTCAAATTTAATTCCCTCTAAATCTCTCGTTACCCACCGCTGTACTGTTGTTGCTGGGCAAGATATTTAGTGTCCGTCAAAGCACATTTTTTGTTCTGGGTTGAAGTACAATTCCCAATTTAGCAATTTCATAATTTAGTGGTTTCTGCTATATCAGAGCTATTTGAAATCTATCCCTAAAAGGGTATATAATATTGAAGGTGCACATAGGGTCATTCAGAATAACTTCACACACACCCGCTACTGTGTATTTCCAAGTCTAATTCTGTCACTAAACCCATACCTGTCACCCAGCGCCTAAATACTAGGCCTCAAATTTAAATCCCTCTAAATCTCTCGTTACCGTTGTCCTGTTGTAGCTGGGAAAGTTATTTAGTGCCCGTCAAAGCACATTTTTTGTTCTGGGTTGAAGTACAATTCCCAATTTAGCAATTTCATAATTTAGTGGTTTCTGCTATATCAGAGCTATTTGAAATCTATCCCTAAAAGGGTATATAATATTGAAGGTGCACATAGGGTCATTCAGAATAACTTCACACACACCCGCTACTGTGTATTTCCAAGTCTAATTCTGTCACTAAACCCATACCTGTCACCCAGCGCCTAAATACTAGGCCTCAAATTTAAATCCCTCTAAATCTCTCGTTACCGTTGTCCTGTTGTAGCTGGGAAAGTTATTTAGTGCCCGTCAAAGCACATTTTTTGTTCTGGGTTGAAGTACAATTCCCAATTTAGCAATTTCATAATTTAGTGGTTCCTGCTATATCAGAGCTATTTGAAATCTATCCCAAAAAGGGTATATAATATTGAAGGTGCACATAGGGTCATTCAGAATAACTTCACACACACCCGCTACTGTGTATTTCCAAGTCTAATTCTGTCACTAAACCCATACCTGTCACCCAGCGCCTAAATACTAGGCCTCAAATTTAAATCCCTCTAAATCTCTCGTTACCGTTGTCCTGTTGTAGCTGGGAAAGTTATTTAGTGCCCGTCAAAGCACATTTTTTGTTCTGGGTTGAAGTACAATTCCCAATTTAGCAATTTCATAATTTAGTGGTTCCTGCTATATCAGAGCTATTTGAAATCTATCCCAAAAAGGGTATATAATATTGAAGGTGCACATAGGGTCATTCAGAATAACTTCACACACACCCGCTACTGTGTATTTCCAAGTCTAATTCTGTCACTAAACCCATACCTGTCACCCAGCGCCTAAATACTAGGCCTCAAATTTAAATCCCTCTAAATCTCTCGTTACCGTTGTCCTGTTGTAGCTGGGAAAGTTATTTAGTGCCCGTCAAAGCACATTTTTTGTTCTGGGTTGAAGTACAATTCCCAATTTAGCAATTTCATAATTTAGTGGTTCCTGCTATATCAGAGCTATTTGAAATCTATCCCAAAAAGGGTATATAATATTGAAGGTGCACATAGGGTCATTCAGAATAACTTCACACACACCCGCTACTGTGTATTTCCAAGTCTAATTCTGTCACTAAACCCATACCTGTCACCCAGCGCCTAAATACTAGGCCTCAAATTTAAATCCCTCTAAATCTCTCGTTACCGTTGTCCTGTTGTAGCTGGGAAAGTTATTTAGTGCCCGTCAAAGCACATTTTTTGTTCTGGGTTGAAGTACAATTCCCAATTTAGCAATTTCATAATTTAGTGGTTCCTGCTATATCAGAGCTATTTGAAATCTATCCCAAAAAGGGTATATAATATTGAAGGTGCACATAGGGTCATTCAGAATAACTTCACACACACCCGCTACTGTGTATTTCCAAGTCTAATTCTGTCACTAAACCCATACCTGTCACCCAGCGCCTAAATACTAGGCCTCAAATTTAAATCCCTCTAAATCTCTCGTTACCGTTGTCCTGTTGTAGCTGGGAAAGTTATTTAGTGCCCGTCAAAGCACATTTTTTGTTCTGGGTTGAAGTACAATTCCCAATTTAGCAATTTCATAATTTAGTGGTTCCTGCTATATCAGAGCTATTTGAAATCTATCCCAAAAAGGGTATATAATATTGAAGGTGCACATAGGGTCATTCAGAATAACTTCACACACACCCGCTACTGTGTATTTCCAAGTCTAATTCTGTCACTAAACCCATACCTGTCACCCAGCGCCTAAATACTAGGCCTCAAATTTAAATCCCTCTAAATCTCTCGTTACCGTTGTCCTGTTGTAGCTGGGAAAGTTATTTAGTGCCCGTCAAAGCACATTTTTTGTTCTGGGTTGAAGTACAATTCCCAATTTAGCAATTTCATAATTTAGTGGTTCCTGCTATATCAGAGCTATTTGAAATCTATCCCAAAAAGGGTATATAATATTGAAGGTGCACATAGGGTCATTCAGAATAACTTCACACACACCCGCTACTGTGTATTTCCAAGTCTAATTCTGTCACTAAACCCATACCTGTCACCCAGCGCCTAAATACTAGGCCTCAAATTTAAATCCCTCTAAATCTCTCGTTACCGTTGTCCTGTTGTAGCTGGGAAAGTTATTTAGTGCCCGTCAAAGCACATTTTTTGTTCTGGGTTGAAGTACAATTCCCAATTTAGCAATTTCATAATTTAGTGGTTCCTGCTATATCAGAGCTATTTGAAATCTATCCCAAAAAGGGTATATAATATTGAAGGTGCACATAGGGTCATTCAGAATAACTTCACACACACCCGCTACTGTGTATTTCCAAGTCTAATTCTGTCACTAAATCCATACCGGTGACCCAGCGCCTAAATACTAGGCCTCAAATTTAATTCCCTCTAAATCTCTCGTTACCCACCGCTGTACTGTTGTTGCTGGGCAAGATATTTAGTGTCCGTCAAAGCACATTTTTTGTTCTGGGTTGAAGTACAATTCCCAATTTAGCAATTTCATAATTTAGTGGTTTCTGCTATATCAGAGCTATTTGAAATCTATCCCTAAAAGGGTATATAATATTGAAGGTGCACATAGGGTCATTCAGAATAACTTCACACACACCCGCTACTGTGTATTTCCAAGTCTAATTCTGTCACTAAACCCATACCTGTCACCCAGCGCCTAAATACTAGGCCTCAAATTTAAATCCCTCTAAATCTCTCGTTACCGTTGTCCTGTTGTAGCTGGGAAAGTTATTTAGTGCCCGTCAAAGCACATTTTTTGTTCTGGGTTGAAGTACAATTCCCAATTTAGCAATTTCATAATTTAGTGGTTTCTGCTATATCAGAGCTATTTGAAATCTATCCCTAAAAGGGTATATAATATTGAAGGTGCACATAGGGTCATTCAGAATAACTTCACACACACCCGCTACTGTGTATTTCCAAGTCTAATTCTGTCACTAAACCCATACCTGTCACCCAGCGCCTAAATACTAGGCCTCAAATTTAAATCCCTCTAAATCTCTCGTTACCGTTGTCCTGTTGTAGCTGGGAAAGTTATTTAGTGCCCGTCAAAGCACATTTTTTGTTCTGGGTTGAAGTACAATTCCCAATTTAGCAATTTCATAATTTAGTGGTTCCTGCTATATCAGAGCTATTTGAAATCTATCCCAAAAAGGGTATATAATATTGAAGGTGCACATAGGGTCATTCAGAATAACTTCACACACACCCGCTACTGTGTATTTCCAAGTCTAATTCTGTCACTAAACCCATACCTGTCACCCAGCGCCTAAATACTAGGCCTCAAATTTAAATCCCTCTAAATCTCTCGTTACCGTTGTCCTGTTGTAGCTGGGAAAGTTATTTAGTGCCCGTCAAAGCACATTTTTTGTTCTGGGTTGAAGTACAATTCCCAATTTAGCAATTTCATAATTTAGTGGTTCCTGCTATATCAGAGCTATTTGAAATCTATCCCAAAAAGGGTATATAATATTGAAGGTGCACATAGGGTCATTCAGAATAACTTCACACACACCCGCTACTGTGTATTTCCAAGTCTAATTCTGTCACTAAACCCATACCTGTCACCCAGCGCCTAAATACTAGGCCTCAAATTTAAATCCCTCTAAATCTCTCGTTACCGTTGTCCTGTTGTAGCTGGGAAAGTTATTTAGTGCCCGTCAAAGCACATTTTTTGTTCTGGGTTGAAGTACAATTCCCAATTTAGCAATTTCATAATTTAGTGGTTCCTGCTATATCAGAGCTATTTGAAATCTATCCCAAAAAGGGTATATAATATTGAAGGTGCACATAGGGTCATTCAGAATAACTTCACACACACCCGCTACTGTGTATTTCCAAGTCTAATTCTGTCACTAAACCCATACCTGTCACCCAGCGCCTAAATACTAGGCCTCAAATTTAAATCCCTCTAAATCTCTCGTTACCGTTGTCCTGTTGTAGCTGGGAAAGTTATTTAGTGCCCGTCAAAGCACATTTTTTGTTCTGGGTTGAAGTACAATTCCCAATTTAGCAATTTCATAATTTAGTGGTTCCTGCTATATCAGAGCTATTTGAAATCTATCCCAAAAAGGGTATATAATATTGAAGGTGCACATAGGGTCATTCAGAATAACTTCACACACACCCGCTACTGTGTATTTCCAAGTCTAATTCTGTCACTAAACCCATACCTGTCACCCAGCGCCTAAATACTAGGCCTCAAATTTAAATCCCTCTAAATCTCTCGTTACCGTTGTCCTGTTGTAGCTGGGAAAGTTATTTAGTGCCCGTCAAAGCACATTTTTTGTTCTGGGTTGAAGTACAATTCCCAATTTAGCAATTTCATAATTTAGTGGTTCCTGCTATATCAGAGCTATTTGAAATCTATCCCTAAAAGGGTATATAATATTGAAGGTGCACATAGGGTCATTCAGAATAACTTCACACACACCCGCTACTGTGTATTTCCAAGTCTAATTCTGTCACTAAACCCATACCTGTCACCCAGCGCCTAAATACTAGGCCTCAAATTTAAATCCCTCTAAATCTCTCGTTACCGTTGTCCTGTTGTAGCTGGGAAAGTTATTTAGTGCCCGTCAAAGCACATTTTTTGTTCTGGGTTGAAGTACAATTCCCAATTTAGCAATTTCATAATTTAGTGGTTCCTGCTATATCAGAGCTATTTGAAATCTATCCCAAAAAGGGTATATAATATTGAAGGTGCACATAGGGTCATTCAGAATAACTTCACACACACCCGCTACTGTGTATTTCCAAGTCTAATTCTGTCACTAAATCCATACCGGTGACCCAGCGCCTAAATACTAGGCCTCAAATTTAATTCCCTCTAAATCTCTCGTTACCCACCGCTGTACTGTTGTTGCTGGGCAAGATATTTAGTGTCCGTCAAAGCACATTTTTTGTTCTGGGTTGAAGTACAATTCCCAATTTAGCAATTTCATAATTTAGTGGTTTCTGCTATATCAGAGCTATTTGAAATCTATCCCTAAAAGGGTATATAATATTGAAGGTGCACATAGGGTCATTCAGAATAACTTCACACACACGCTACTGTGCATTTCCAAGTCTAATTCTGTCACTAAATCCATACCGGTCACCCAGCGCCTAAATACTAGGCCTCAAACGCAGCCGCCTGTCTACAGCCAATGTGGACAAGCTGACGTTCATAAAAATGAACCAGGCATGGATCCCACAGGATCTGTCCGTCCCTTGTCCAGATTAGACATTAACTACCTCCCCTTAACCATATATTATTGGACTCCAGGGCACTTCCTCATTCAATCCTATTTTTATTTTCATTTTACCATTATATTGCGAGGCTACCCAAAGTTGAATGAACCTCTCCTCTGTCTGGGTGCCGGGGCCTAAATATATGCCAATGGACTGTTCCAATGTTGGGTGACGTGAAGCCTGATTCTCTGCTATAACATGCAGACTGATTCTCTGCTGACATGAAGCCAGATCCTCTGTTACGGGACCTCTCTCCTCTGCCTGTGTGCTGGGCCTAAATTTATGAAAATGGACTCTTACAGTGGTGGGTGACGTGAAGCCTGATTCTCTGCTATGATATGAAGACTGATTCTCTGCTGACATGAAGCCAGATTCTCTGTTACGGGACCTCTCTCCTCTGCCTGGGTGCTGGGCCTAAATTTATGACAATGGACTGTTGCAGTGGTGGCTGACGTGAAGCCTGATTCTCTGCTATGACATGCAGACTGATTCTCTGCTGACATGAAGCCAGATCCTCTGTTACGGGACCTCTCTCCTCTGCCTGTGTGTGTGCTGGGCCTAAATATATGCCAATGGACTGTTGCAGTGGTGGCTGACGTGAAGCCTCATTCTCTGCTATGACATGCAGACTGATTCTCTGCTGACATGAAGCCAGATTCTCTGTTACGGGACCTCTCTCCTCTGCCTGTGTGTGTGCTGGGCCTAAATATATGCCAATGGACTGTTGCAGTGGTGGCTGACGTGAAGCCTCATTCTCTGCTATGACATGCAGACTAATTCTCTGCTGACATGAAGACAGATTCTCTGTTACGGGACCTCCCTCCTCTGCCTGGGTGCTGGGCCTAAATATATGCCAATGGACTGTTGCAGTGGTGGCTGACGTGAAGCCTCATTCTCTGCTATGACATGCAGACTGATTCTCTGCTGACATGAAGCCAGATTGTCTGTTACGGGACCTCTCTCCTCTGCCTGGGTGCTGGGCCTAAATATATGCCAATGGACTGTTGCAGTGGTGGCTGACGTGAAGCCTCATTCTCTGCTATGACATGCAGACTGATTCTCTGCTGACATGAAGCCAGATTGTCTGTTACGGGACCTCTCTCCTCTGCCTGGGTGCTGGGTAGTGTTGAGCGCGAATATTCGAAAAGCAAATTTTTTTCGCGAATATCGCAACTTCGCGATTTCGCGAATATTTTGAATATAGTGCTATATATTCGTAAAAACGAATATTTGTTTTTTGTTTTTTCCCCCCCCACAAAATTACAGTACACATATAATTGATTGTTTCCCAAAGGTCCAACAGCTCAGATCTTACTCACATTGCCTAGAAAGTGATTGAGGCGCGAATCTTCGTAAGGCGATGTTATTAGCGCACATGCGAATATCGGCACGTCCCAGAACAGAGGCAAAGGGCTTTGCATTCATACATTAGTGAATTGAGTTGCGAATCTTCGTAAGGCGATTTTATTAGCGCACATGCGAATATCGGCACGTCCCAGAACAGAGGCAAAGGGCTTTGCATTCATACATTAGTGAATTGAGTTGCGAATCTTCGTAAGGCGAGTTTATTAGCGCACATGCGAATATCGGCACGTCCCAGAACAGAGGCAAAGGGCTTTGCATTCATACATTAGTGAATTGAGTTGCGAATCTTCGTAAGGCGATTTTATTAGCGCACATGCGAATATCTACACTTGTCCCAGAACAGAGGCAAAGGGCTTTGCATTCATACATTAGTGATTGAATTGAGCTGCGAATCTTCGTAAGGCGATTTTATTAACGCAAATGCAAATATCTACACTTGTCCCCAGAACAGAGAGGCAAAGGCCTGTGCATTCATATAGTATAGCACCATATTCGCGAATACGTAGAACTTCGTAAAATTCGATTTACGAATATTCGTATTTTTTATTTTACTTTCCACCTTACAGATTACATTGATCTGTACTCTGTCAACTACTGTCATCACCCCCCACTGTATCTCGATTGATTCCCAAAAGTCTCACATTCCCTAGAAAGTGATTGAGGTGCGAATCTTCGTAAGGCGATTTTATTAGCGCACATGCGAATATCTACACTTGTCCCAGAACAGAGGCAAAGGGCATTGCATTCATACATTAGTGATTGAATTGAGTTGCGAATCTTCGTAAGGCGATTTCATTAGCGCACATGTGAATTTTGCATAGCATATGTATTATGCGATAATTCGAATTATCGCATATGCGAAATAATAACGAATTTGAATAATCGCGAATATTTTACGAATATTCTTTTGAATATTCACAAAATTTCGCGAATTCGAATATGGGACATGCCGCTCAACACTAGTGCTGGGCCTAAATTTATGACAATGGACTGTTGCAGTGGTGGCTGACGTGAAGCCTCATTCTCTGCTATGACATGCAGACTGATTCTCTCTCTGCTGACATGAAGCCAGATTCTCTGTTACGGGACCTCTCTCCTCTGCCTGTGTGTGTGCTGGGCCTAAATATATGCCAATGGACTGTTGCAGTGGTGGCTGACGTGAAGCCTCATTCTCTGCTATGACATGCAGACTAATTCTCTGCTGACATGAAGACAGATTCTCTGTTACGGGACCTCTCTCCTCTGCCTGGGTGCCGGGGCCTAAATATCTGAGAATGGACTGTTCCAGTGGTGGGTGACGGGAAGCCAGATTCTCTGCTATGGAACCTCTCTCCAATTGATTTTGGTTAATTTTTATTTATTTAATTTTTATTTTAATTCATTTCCCTATCCACATTTGTTTGCAGGGGATTTACCTACATGTTGCTGCCTTTTGCAGCCCTCTAGCTCTTTCCTGGGCTGTTTTACAGCCTTTTTAGTGCCGAAAAGTTCGGGTCCCCATTGACTTCAATGGGGTTCGGGTTCGGGACGAAGTTCGGATCGGGTTCGGATCCCGAACCCGAACATTTCCGGGATGTTCGGCCGAACTTCTCGAACCCGAACATCCAGGTGTTCGCTCAACTCTAGTAAGGATGAAAGTAAGATAGGGGCATATCGCCCGATCTCTCTGTTAAATACAGACTATAAAATCTGTGCAAAAATATTCGCTAATAGATTAAAGGGAGTTATTGATAGGCGAATTCATCCAGATCAGACTGGGTTTATACCAAAGAGATTGGTACAATCCAGCATACGTAGAGCCTTTTTGAATATGCTCCCGCTCCATCCTGTCATTAGACGCTGAGAAGTCGTTTGACAGGGTGGAGTAGGAATACCTCTGGAAAGTAATGTATAGGATGAATCTGGGCCAATACTTTATCAAGTGGGTCTAGATTCTATATAACCACCCCAAAGCTAGAATAAATATTAATGGAGTATGGTCTGAGCAAATAGAGTTGTATAGAGGAACAAGACAGGGATGCCCCCTTTCACCTTTACTGTTTGCTCTATTTATAGAACCGCTGGCAGCTAAAATTAGATCAGATAAAAGGATTAAAGGTTTTGGTATGAAGGGGACCTCTAATAAGATAAGTATGTATGCAGATGATATTTTAATCTTCTTGGAGAATCCAACATCTCAGCTGTCTCATCTCACAACTGTTTTTGTTGTGGAAAGAAGGGACATTTCATGAATATTTGACCGTAATTCAGCGTCAAGGTGTAAAAAAAAAAAAACGCTTAATCACCAAATTACTATTGATGGTGTAGGTGGGGAGCAAGAAAACGTACTTTTGTCATTTACTGGGAGTACCCGATTTCTCCTGTCTGCCGAAGTGGCGCTAGAGTCCAAAACTATGGAAATCGAGGTATTTATCAACAGTGGCGCTGGGGTTAAACTGATTGATGAACAGTTTGTTTATATTCATGGGTTGACTACTAGTGCACTAGAGAAAAGCATTTCTGTCTTTGCAATTGATTCTGCACCTCTTACCCAAAAATGCCTGTCGCAGGTGGTAAATGACATCCATTTAAGAGTGGGTGATTTCCATCAGGAATCTGTCTCGTGTTATGTGTTGGAGGGTCTGCTTGCTCCGATGGTTTTGGGCTTACCATGGTTAAGCAAACATAACCCTACCATCGACTGGCAAGCGAGACAGATTCTCGATTGGAATGATTTTTGCATAGATAACTGTCTTAATGTGTCTTTCTCTGTGGTCCCCACTAAAACTGTACCCTCGTTCATTTCCGAATTTTCTGATGTGTTTTCTGAGAGTGGTAACGAGGAGTTACCCCCGCATCGGGAGTATGATTTTCCCGTCAATCTTATTCCTGGAGCTAAACTGCCCAAATCTCTGTTGTATAATCTTTCTGAGCCCAAAAGAAAGGCTATGCGAGAGTATATCACTGAGAGCTTGGCGAAGGGTCATATCAGACCATCCAAATCCCCAGTGGCTGCTGGGTTGTTCTTTGTAAAAAAAAAAGATGGTACCCTTAGACCATGTCTAGACTTCCGTGAGATCAACCGTATTTCCGTCCGTGATCCTTACCCCCTTCCTTTGATTCCGGATTTGTTTAGTCAGATTGTCGGTGCCAAGGTGTTCTCTAAATTGGATCTGAGGGGGACATATAATCTGGTAAGGATCAGAGAGGGATGAGTGGTAAACCGCAATTATTACCCCTGAGGGTCATTTTGAAAACCTGGTCATGCCCTTTGGGTTAAACAACGCTTTTTCAACACTTTATCAATGACATCTTTCATCATCTGGTGGCGAGATTTGTTGTTTTATATTTGGATGACATACTAATTTATTCTCCAGACATGGAGAATTATAAGGATCATGTGAGACAGGTGTTACATATCCTAAGAGAGAATAAATTGTATGCGAAGATGGAAAAAAGTTTTTTTGTTATTAAAGATGTGCAATTCCTGGGTTACCTGCGGTTTTCGTATGGAAACCGAGAAAGTCCGTGCAGTGTTGGACTGAGATCGACCCGAAAATCTGAAAGCGCTTATTCGGTTTTTGGGATTCACCAACTACTACCGTAAATTCATCTTGAACTATTTAACTGTCCTTAAACCTTTAATAGACATTACTAGGAAGGGGGTAGATTTCTCTGTTTGGTCTGAGGCGGCCTTACAAGCCTTTTCTGCTGTGAAGGAATGTTTTGCTTCAGCCCCTATTCTGGTGCAACCGGACGTATCTCAGCCATTCATTGTAGAGGTTGACGCATCCGAGGTAGGAGTGGGAGCAGTTTTGTCGTAAGGTCCTTCACCTATTAAATGGCGCCCATGTGCTTTTTTCTCTAAAAAACTCTTGACTGCTGAAAGAAATTACGTGGGTAATAGGGAATTGCTGGCCATTAAGTTGGCTTTTGAAGAAGGGCGCCATTGGTTGAAAGGAGCAATTTCTCCTATTACGGTAATTACTGATCATAAAAATCTGGCTTACCTTGAGTCAGCTAAATGACTAAATCCAAGGCAGGCCAGATGGTCGCTGTTTTTCACCAGATTTAACTTCATTGTCAACTACCTGTCACCACCAGACATCTGTGCAGCTCTGACAGACGTTCTTCAGAACCTCCTGCTTGAGGTTCTTTTGTTTTGCTTTCGTTTTGTCATCCCGTTAGCCTCTCTCAGCTGTCATGTAGTTGCACTGATTGCATCCCTTTAAATCCCTTCCCATACTGCATCACTTTGCGGTTTATACAACTTCCTGGAGTGTGTGCATGCTGGATGCTACTACTGAGTCTTCTACAGATAAGTTTGTTCATTCATTTGTGTTTTCCTGTTTGCTGGATCCTAGGTGACCCTGACTCCCTCCGTATTAAGTGTAGGGAGCCGGTGGTCGTGTCCCCTCACTATTATAGGGTGTTCAGGTGTCATACAGTCGAGGAACGAGGGTATGCAATCATCTACCATAGAGATTTTTGCATAGGCTGAGCAGTAAGGGAGAGAGCCAGGGCTGTTACAGGGCTTACCCTTTGGTTCCTTAGTTTTGGATCCAGTCAGTCGGATCTTCATTTTGTGTCTTCTAGTTTTCTGTACACCTTCCGTGACACTACCGCCCTGGGGTTAAGAACGTCAAGGTGGATGCTTTGTCACGCAGCTTTCCTAGGGGGGGGTGATTCTAAATATCCTAGTCCTATTTTGTCTGAAGGGGTAGTCATATCTGCCCTTTATCCTGATCTTGAGGCTAAGGTGTTGGAGGCCCAAGAGGATGCTCCGGACTCTTGTCCTCCAGGGAAATTGTTTCTTCAGACTTACGTCATAAGGTATTTGAGGAACATCACTGTACTGTCTTGACTGCACACCCTGGGAGTAGATCCACTGTCGATCTCATCTCGCGCAGATTTTGGTGGCTGCGTAAGTGTGTTGAGGACTATGTGTCAGCCTGTTGTACCTGTGCTCGTGCTAAGGTGACACATACTCGGCCTTCTGGATCTCTTCTTCCATTACCCATCCTGTCCAGACCTTGGACTCATTTGTCCAAAACTCTTGCACAGGTGTTTGCTGATAACATCGTGAAACTACATGGCATTCCCTCTGATGTGGTGTCTGGTCGGGGGACTCAGTTTGTTTTCAGATTCTGGAAAGCGTTCTGTACTCGACTGGGGGTACAATTGTCCTTTTCTTCGGCTTTTCATCCTCAGTCGAACGGACAGACGGAGCGCACACCAATAAGAATCTGGAGACTTACTTGAGATGCTTTGTTTCAGAGAACCAGGAGGAGTGGTCTTCATTGTTGTCGTTAGCTGAGTTTTCCATTAATAACCGTAGACAGAAGTCCACTGATAAGTCGCCGTTTTTGGGGCATATGGATTCCATCCGCAGTTTGGCACATTTTCGGGTTCTCAAACTTCCGGTATTCCTGAGGAGGAACGATTTTCCTGTTCTTTGTCTTCGATTTGGCTGAAAATGCTAAATAACCTGAAATGAGTGGGTGATTCTGTGTGGCTATCCACAAGAAACATTAATCTTAAGGTACCTTCTTGGAAGTTGGGCCCAAGATTTATTGGTCCATATAAGATCACTGCCATTGTTAACCCTGTAACCTTCCGTCTTGAACTTCCTCAGGCTTTGAAAATTCATAACGTATTTCATAAGTCGTTGTTGAAGAAATGTGTAGAATCTGTTGAGCCGTCCTCCATGCCTTCCGCTCCTGTCTTGGTGGACGGTAGTTTAGAATTTCAAATCAGCAGGATTGTGGACTCCCGAGTTCTCCGTAGATCCCTCCAGTATCTCGTCCACTGGAAGGGTTACAGACCAGAGGAGAGGATGTGGGTTCCAGCGGCCGATGTTAATGCGAACCGCCTGTTGAAGGCCTTTCACAGAGCCCATATTGATAAGGTTGGTCCTGGGTGCCCGGAGGTCACCTATAGAAGGGGGGTACTGTCATGGTCCCTCAGGTGACTAATGTCAGGAAATCAAGGAGATTGGCTGAGCGTGGAATCTAACAGCCTCCTTGATTTCTCTTGATTCAATGTTGATAGGGTTAATTACCAGTTCCCTTTTCTCAGCTGTTGCTCAGTGGTCATCACTTCTACCTTTTATAGCCTGACCCAACCCTTCTGACTATACGGTAGATAGCTTCATTTGGGTTTGGCTAAGCTGGTGTGTTTGTCTCTGGTGTTCCCGCGCGTCCGTCTCTACAGAAGTTAAGTGTCGCGTTTGTTTGTGTTATATTCCCTGTTGTTTGTATCTGGGCCTGAGACAGAGACTTACATTCCTCCATCTGGGGAGGAATGGGTTGTCTCTGGTCCTAACCTTTTCCAAGACCTAATAGGGATATAAAGGCCTAGGTATCCTGCATATGAATATTCCTACCTTCAGGGTCTATTCATATTGATTGATAGATAGTTAGGACCCGGATTAGGGTTGTCTAGTAGGTGACCTGTTTCTTCCCTAGTTTCAAGGCCCAGTTACTGTGCCTCTTCCCTCCTGTGTTCAGTGTGGAGTTTCACCCCCACACTGATCGTGACAATTTCAATGCAAAAAGAAAAATATATACGCAGCTCACTTTTGCAGTTTTTTGCGCTAAAAGCGTTTACTGGCCTATTTATTACAAAAAGTGAAATATATACGCAGTTTACTTTTGCAGTTATTTGCGCTAAAAGCGTTTACTGGCATATTTCAGTACAAAAAAAGAAATATATACGCAGTTTACTTTTGCATGTTATTTGCACTAAAAGCGTTTACAGGCCTATTTTATTACAAAAAGAGAAATATATACGCAGTTCACTCTTGCAGTTCACTTTTGCAGTTATTTGCACTAAAAGCGTTTACTGGCCTATTACAATACAAAAAGAGAAATATATACGCAATTCACTTTTGCTATTATTTGCGATAAAAGCATTTACTGGCCTATTTCAGTCCAAAAAGAGAAATATATAAGCAGTTCACTTTTGCAGTTACTGTAGTTGCGCTAAAAGCGTTTACTGGCCTATTTTAGTACCAAAAGTTAAATATATACGCAGTTCACTTTTGCAGTTATTTGCACTAAAAGCGTTTACTGGCCTATTTCAGTACAAAAAGAGAAATATATACGCAGTTCACTTTTGCAGTTATTTGCGCTAAAGTATTTACTGGCTTATTTCAGTGCAAAAAGAAAAATGTATACACAAATCACTTCTGCAGTTATATGTGGTGAAAGCGTTTAGTGGCGTATTCAGTACAAAAATAAAAATATATTCTGCGCTTTTAAGGGTGTTTAAATTTCATTTTTATTTATTTGGTTCAGCTAACAGTATATCAGACAGCAGGGGGTGCTGGGTGTAGGGTGTCCTAAAAACAGGTTATCAATATTAAAAGCCCAGACAACCCCTTTAAGTGCATTGTACTGCATCAATATATGAGTTAAATTCAATGCATTGCACTGGGTCAATCTACCAGTTTAATTCAATGTATTTTACTGCATTGATATACCAGTTTAATTCAACACACTGTACTGCATCAATGCACCAATTTAATTCAATGCATGTACTATGTTATTATACCAGTTTAATTCAACATATTTTATTACATCGACCCACCATTGTAATTTGTCAATACCAGTGTGCAGTGTGTTCTTTCAAGGGGAGGAATGTTTAATTGTGCACCAGGTTTCTGGTGGAGGAATTATGGTGAACATCCCTCACTTCCATGTTTTTGCCCAAATGTGATACCATTCTATGTCATTACTACTCCTGACCAGCTGTTTTTAAAAATTGTCTCATTTGACAAATGTCGCACACTTCTGCACTTTCACTGAAATTAAATTCTGTATGATAATTACATTGACTCGTTTTCAAATGGTTTTCATTTATCATTTATCCAATTATTTATTTAAATTGTCATTTTTTCTAAACGTCATAGAGTTCCATGCCTTCGACAAAATTTAAGTCACCACTATACTGCTTTCTGCTACAAGTAGCAGAAACCATAGCAGCCAGTTCAGTTTGCTAAAAGATGGAACTGTCTTTCCCACTGTCACGCTAACTTGATGCACGTCAGCAAATAGACATGCACCACCTAAACAATTAGGCTCATTCATACCTGTACTGTGCCCTTTCTCCTGCGCATACCCTGTTCCCTCATCCCATGGACTTCTGGGGAGGTAGATTGGAACCGTGGCTGGAATTGTCCCAGTTTGCTATCATTCTACTGTTTTGTCTAGCCTCTACTGTACTGTCAAATAGAGTATTCAGTAAGGCAGGTGGCATTGTCATCCAAATTTTATTCTGCTGTATGGCATTGGTACTTCTGGCTAGCTGCATTTAAATATTGGGGGTCATTTACTAACATAAGTGTATTTTTGGCGCATATTGTGGAGCAAAGGTTATTTGCGTCACATTTTGCAACTTTTCCACGCTCATGCCAGGTCTAAAAAAGGGAGCATGACATGAGCGGGGAAGGGGACTAGACCTGCAGGCCTATCTCATTTATCATTTTGTACGCCTATTTTAGGCTTAGAAAATTGTTAAAATGTAAGCCAGCAAGGAAGCTGCTGTAGATTTAGACCAGTGGTGAATGCTGAGGCCTTTTCATAGTTTTGGCTGATCAACAGCCAGTGCACGGGGTTATTAAGACCAGCGTCTAAAATGCCGGTCTTAATAAATGACCCCCATTGACTACTTCTTGAAATGTCTCCCATACCTTCACCAAAGTTAAATTTTTCTTTATGGTAGTGTATTCTGCTCTATGTATGATATTCGTTCACCTAGCCAGCTATCTTTCCTTTTTTTTTAATTGTTTAAAATTATCTCATTTTCAAAATGGTTGTGGCTTTTCTCTTGCACATACCCTGTTCCTTGACCTCAAGTACTTCTGGGGATTTAGATTGGAGCAGTGGTTGGAACTGGCCCAGTTTGCTATAATTGAATTGTCCAGCCTCCAGTTTCTTCTCAGAGAGAGATTCCAGCATGGCAGGTGATGTCTTCATAGCCAAGCGGGCAAAATTTTCCTAGAGGTATCTAAAACATTACCTTTGTTAAAATGAATCAAGCATATAAATCCATATGGATTTCCACACGTATCTGGCTGATGACACTGAATAGGTTTGCCATGCTGACAGTAGCTTTTTATTGCCAATCTAATCATGCAATTGTCGCTGTCTGCCTGTTTATAGTGTCTCGTACTATACTACAGCCGCTTATAACACAGCTGCTACTCCCCCTTGTGTCACTACTAGTACCCTTATATGGCTGCACATCTTCTGCCTTGTCCGTGAGGTTGCTCACTGCCAAGATAATTTTGGGGGGATTGTTCAGAACAAGCCATTGCTTTTCCTGTTACTACTGTGTGGGTAAAAACACTAGTAGGCACTCAATAAAGGACAATTTATGGAATGGTTTTCAATTTTGAATAAGTGTAACAAATGGGATGGCTCAGTATGTTTTTAAACAGGCATATATTTACCCATAGCTACATGTGTCATGGTCACTCACATTATTTACTATTGTCATTATTGTGTGAAAGAGCTTAAATGATAGGGCAGAGACAGAAAACAAAGAGAGCAAAGATCTGAGAAAAAAATTAAGAGTGAAAGACAAGAGATAAACAATATAAATCCTAGGATAACTCAGAGTGCAATATACCAATTTTAGGGCTCAGGATGGATGATATATTTAATGCAGACACTTTTGCCTAACTGTATCCCAGCTATTGGCTCACTTTGAGACAGAATTATATGTCAGAATTATGGTGTAATTTTGGTGAACAATTGTACATCTTAGGCCATGTCACTTTTCCCATAAATTCCCACTTCCCACCAATTTCTGATAAGTCACTTACTTTTTAGGACTATGCACAAAAACTTTCTCTAAATCAATATAAGCCAAATTAGGTGAAATTGTGCCCCTTTTTGGTGCAACAGATGCCAAAATCTACAGTAGGAATGTTGCAATCTTGAATTCTTGAAACTGTATTTTAATACTTTAGCATTCACCAATCTGAATCAAAATGACTCTTTAAAAAAGTGCATTCTCTTTATGACCCTCATCAATGCAGTTTTAATATTGGAGTTCTGTAGACTGTATATGATAGGATTCATTATGGGGATGATAGTTGTATAGACAACATTGAAGGTTAAATCTAGAACATCAGAGTAAGATGGTATCAGATACCCTGTTAAGCATGTGCCATAGTAAATAGAGATGACAGTGATGTGGGATGAGCAGGTGGAGAAGGCCTTACTTCTGCTTTCACTTGACTTTATCTTAAATATGGTATAGAAAATTTTAAAGTAGGAAATAAAAGTGCACATCAATGGAAGAAAGGCAAATAACACAATATCCATGCCGGTCATTGCAAATACTATTTCTGTGCCAGTACAAGTAGTCTTTGTTAGTGACTTTGCATCACAGAAGAACTGGTGGATGAGGTTGGAGTGACAGGAGGACATGTATAAAGCTAAGATTACAAATATTAGAGAATTAAAAAATGCAGCTGCCCAAACCCCAATATTTATCAGGATACAATTTCTCCGAGTCAGGATCCGATGATAATGTAAGGGGAGGCAGATAGCGACATATCGATCATAAGCCATAATGAAGAGAAGTAGTTCCTCTGTGGCCGCCACTGTTAGAAAACAGTACAACTGAGTATAACATTGTGAGATGGAGACAAAGTGATTTCCGGACAATAAGATGTGCAGTAATTTTGGAACCGTGACCGATGTATACAATATGTCTACAATGGCCAAATTACAGATAAAGAGATACATTGGTTCATGTAACTGAACTGCCAGACATATGACTGTGATAATAGAAGAATTGATAAGGACTCCAACCAAATATATCAAGAAGAAGAAAGTGGTAATAAGCGGTTTATATTTTATCTCACCAGAAAATGGCAAAAAATAAAAATATTCAATAGACGTCTCATTCTTCGTCATTGGTTTCTTAGCAAAATATCCACAATAATTGTTTATTACAGATTTCAGCGCATAATATACCAAATGTCAATAAAATTAGAGAAAGAGAGAAATGTGAGCATGAAAAACCTCATTTTGGAGACTAACCAGTCATCCCTTGTAACCCAGAAGTCAAGTCTGCTGATCCAGTCATTTATTGGCAATCGTTGAACCCTAGGTAACTCACTCCAGACACATCTATACTTGTTTTTTGTGACTTCATGTTTGATAGTTTTTGTTTCTTTCTATAACTTATAGAATGCCGTTTTAAATTCTCTTGAAAATATATTGACATACTTTTGGTAAGTTTGCTTCTTACTGTTCTTACCATTTACTATTAGTAGGTAAAAAAAAAATCCAAATTCAGCTGAATATAATACATAGGAAGTTAACTCTAATGTATTGAAATAAAAATATCCTGTATTTAGGGTTATTAAGAAGTTAAGAAAAAGGTAATATATACACATCACTGTTAGTAAATTATAAAAGGGTTAGAATGAATATTCTCAAGAATATTTTAAATGTAAAGCCATTATATTGATATTGTGTTTTTTTTTAGCTTAGATCATTTAAAAAATATCTTGACTTTTCATGTAGAACAAATCCAATTTACAGTAGCATTGATACCAGAACTTGGTTAAAATCACCAGCATTCACTGTTACAAATCATAAATAGGTAAGGAACTGCCAATAACATTTTTTAACCTTAAATAAGTATATCAAATTGATAGACCATCGAAACAAGACAACACAAGACAAAAAGTTTATCCTACAGCCTCTCCAGAGGTGGCAAGAGTTCAAAAGTGTTTTTTTTCCTACCACCTGGATGCCGTTGTGCATTTTTATAATGACAACACTTTAAAACTGTTTGTTGCGTATTGTATGGTGTCATCTCTGACTCCATCTGATGAGGTAACAGTCTTTTGAGGCTTCCAAATAGTGTTGAGCGAATTAAAGTTAACAAAGTTAAATTCGATCTGCATTTCAGGAAAAAAATTATTTGATACATATCTGAATTTCCTCACTCTTAACAATTAAGAATAATTTTTTCCCTAAAATGGCTGCTGCATATGTTACAAATTAAAAGTACAGATGTAGCAGGGGTAACACACGTTTAACTCAAATTTCTTAATTCATCGTGTTATCTTGAAACATTTAGTTGCATTTAGTTTAGATAACATGTCTCATAAAGCATGTGTTAACCCTGCTACAAGTAGCCTAGGAAAGCGAGATCATCCATAATGTTGATAAGCCAATCTGCAGATAGACATCCCCTGTGATGTCGCAGTCCTATAAAGACCTCATCCTGCGCAGTCACCACCATTTAACTGTGAACTGAGAATTGGGAGAGACATGGCAAGCACTAGTAGCAGGGGCATAGATTTAAGGGTGCAGAGGTAGCAGTTGCTACCAGGCCCAGGAACCTAAGGGAAGAAGTTAGTTCAAGAATTTGGCAAGGCGGGGGTGGGAGGTGTTTCAACTTTTGCCTTAGGAAGGCTATGTGCAAAGCACTGAGGGAAGAGGGCCCAAGCTGAACTTTTGCAACAGTGCCCATAAGTCTTTAGCTATGCCCCTGTCTAGGAACAGTGTTTCACAAAGCTTTTAACTGCAGAATATTGAATAGGAACAGTGCAGGGACAGTATAGGGAGATCATAGGGAATTAGGGATAGTTTTTACACACTGTAGGGAGATCATAGGGAGCCTGCAGGGACATTGCATGGACAGTGTAGTGAGATCGTAGGGAGAGTTTTCAGACACTGTAAGGAGGACATAGGGAGTCTGCGGGGACAGTGAGGGCTCTGTGTAATAACCCTGTGCATCTTGCTCCATTGCTGTGCCATTTATTCTTAATCTGTTCTGTTATATATAGACTTTCTGTGCATCAGACTCATTTTCAACAGGTGGTCTATTATATAGACGTGTGTATCTACTACACCTGCTCCGCCTCCTGCTAAATTAGATGTATTTCTAGTGCAGAATGCAGCGCAAAGGTCTAAAACGCTGCTCTTAATAAATATGCCCCTAATTTTTGATTCAGAGTTCGATTCGCTCAAGTCTAGTAGAAAGCGATTAAATACATCTGTAATACTGACGGCACAGTACCTAGAGAAGGGATTAACTATGAATGTTGGTGCATTAGAACGTAATGCCCTTGATGATTCCCTCTCCCTGCAGTTTAAATTCCAAGCCTTCACACTAAGATTGGGTCACCAAGTGGGATCAATATGATTAGGCAGAGGGGCCTGGGTATACCTGATTTATCGTGATTTGTGACAATTTAGTTTGTAACTAATCAAATTTCTTGTCGAAGTTAGGCAAATCGATTGAACTATTGAAAATTTTGCTCATCATCAGCTATCAATTTTGTGTTCTATTGTTTTTGATGGTCTATCAATTTTATATACTGTAGTTATTAAAAGTTAAAGGGGCTGGCCAATTTCTGGCTACTTTTGACCAATGTGTAGCTGAGATGACCATATGACATTAATATAGAATTTTGTAGATTTTCTTTTCCGTTTGCTTTATTTCATAAATCATGTCCCCTTGTTGGGCAAATTTTCTGTGCTGTCCACACAGAAGACCTGTCCATAAGATGGCTGCTAATGGAGGGTCATATGACCAGGCAAAAATAACTCCATCCACATAACTCAGCCTGCTCCACTCAAATACACCACATCTTCCATCTGCACTTGCAATTTTGAGAATTTAGTACAGGTGTAGTGTATATAAATGGAGGGCTTTGAGTGATTTTCCTGGTCACATGACCCTCCAACAGCAGCCATTTTATGGACATGACTTCTTTGTATAACTTGGCCAACAATGGAGAATACCTTATGAAATACAGAAAATGTTACAAAATATCGACAAAGACCATATTAGGAAGTGTCATAGGGTCATCTCATAAACACATTAATCCAGAGAAGCCAGAAAGTGGCCAACCCCCTTTAAGTTTTATTGGCAGTTCCTTCACCATCTATGACTTTTCATGATGTATTTATTCATCCAGGACTGAATTAGCAAAGTGTATTAATAATTACCTTTAAAAGGTGTGATTTGCTACATATTTAGAAATCCAGTTCTTACCTTTTTACCTCAATAAAATCATTTGTGATACATGAAAATAGTTTACTATGGTGACATCAAAATTATGATTTATTTTTAAATTTAAAACAAATAATATTAAATAAGTAGGCAAGTTATCAACTACGGTAGTTTTGGAGTTAGTTTTAAGTCTGCGTTGTGAGGTTGAGTCAAATTTATGAAATGATGCACAGTATTAATATATTTGGATTCGACTTATTAAAAAGTTGTACATTATATTTGAGACTTAAAGGTTTTCTAATCTGAGATCCTGACCTACTTTTGAATTCACTTCTAAAAGTGGTGAGCTTCACCAATACTGTTAGGAGAGTATACTCGACCGAACACCAGCTTGGCTTAAGCATCGCGATGCTCCCCACACTGGCTGCTACGCAGCCAATAAACGTGCAGGAAATTACTTTCAAGCATGAATACTCTAATCTTGCATCCTTATTATGCTATCTATCTTCAGTATTTTATTTTTTTATAGTTTTTCTTTCAATTATCATAAATATTATTTTATCTATCATTAAAGGGAACCTGTCACCAGTTTTATGGTGTCCTAACTAAGGGCAACATAAATAAGTGACTGATTCTCTTAGCAAAATGTTGGGTCACTTTCTTTAATTGACCCAGTCAATCTGCCAACATCTTGTATTGAAAATCCCTAGCTGATATTGATGAGTCATGAATATTTATGAGCTCCGCCCACCTGCTGCTGATTGACAGTTATTTCCCATATGAATCAGCAGCAGGTGGGCAGGGGAGTGGCTATAGCTGTTAATTAAATATACGCTGGACTCAATGACATCACGCTGGACTCAAATCAGCTCATTAGCATGTGGCATATTTGTGTGTATATTATGAGGTAGCCATCTGTCACACCAGTAAGTGAATACATCTAAGGTACTTTTTTAGTAGTTAATGATTGTATATAATTAGTTAGATTATAATCAAATATCCACATGACAGGTTCCCTTTAATAATTTATTTTTATAGATGCTATATCATTACCTATAACATACAATATAAAATCACACAAGCTTTGTATGCCAAAAGCTGGTTATGTGCAAGTCAACAATTTATATATTTCAAAATATATATGTGACAAGTAGTCAGCATACCTTACAATGGCAAGGCTTTTGTGCAATGAGACATTCAAGCCCATCTCTCATCTGACTGAGAGCTGTTAACCCTCAAAGATACTAGATCTGAGTTGTATGGCTTGGGTGACCTGCACACCTAGACCATTATGATTATGGTGACAAAAATTGCTAATTTTTGGGGGGATGCTAGCTAACTCCTCTCTCACTGCTTAGGAGGGCTGCATAAAAATTTTCAGTTTCCTAATTGTCCTAACAGTATATTTAATGACTTTTCTATACTGTTTTGTCATGTAAGCTCATTTGCATAATCATAATGGTCTAGGGTGTGCAGGTCCCCCAAGCCATCCAACTTAGATCAAGTATCTTTGAGGCTTACCAGCTCTCAGTCAGATGAGAGATGGACTTGAAAGTCTCATTGCATAAAAGGCTTGTCATTGTAAGGTATGCTGACTACCTGTCTTATAGATAGATTATTGGCATACAGCCTTTGTGTGGTTATATGTTGTTTATTGTATATTATAGAAAATGATATAGCATCCATAAAAAGTAATTATTAATTATATATGACCTAGTACTTATAATAAATTTATTAATGATATATAAAATAAAATGTTGTCATGCTTAACACTTTTTATCTCTATTCCTGAACTATTGCAGTGGTGTTTCCATAAATTTCTGACCTTTTCCTGTGAACCAGACCCCCTTCCCTCTTCAGAGCAGGGGGTGCTTGGTTTAATGCTCTGTTTCTCCCATTGATTTCCATTGTACTCGGGTGCTCTGCTGTACACTCGAGCGTCCCAAAGTGTTCTACTCAAGCAACAGAGCACCCGAGCACTTTGGTGCTCAAACAACACTATTCACCAAATGTCAAAAAAATTGTCTGCATGTTGCAAAATGTACCTAAAAAATTTAGCACATGGGCATCACTTGAGACATTTTTATGCCACTAAACTGGCACAGCAGATTTGAGAAATGTCCAAGATTTGTTTTATACTATAGGACACATTAATTTAAGATGAACCCAAGAAAATAAATACAAGTATATACATGTCAACATATTTTTTTTTATCTAAAAGGTAAATAGTTTAAAAATAAATAAAAGAATGCTTACCATATAATAAACTTCTGTAATTTGGGTATATCTAGCCTAAAATCATGACCCAAGGGTGATTAACATAAAGTGGATAGAGTTGAGCGGACACCTGGATGTTCGCGTTCCACGGGTCCGGCTGAACTTCACAAAAAAGTTCGGGACCCGAACTTGACCCCGAACCCCATTGAAGTCAATGGGGACCCGAACTTTTGAGCACTAAAATGGCTGTAAAATTTTAATGGAAAGCGCTAGAGGGCTGCAAATGGCATCAAAATGTAGTTAAGAGAATGGCAAGTGCTCTGCAAACAAATGTGGATAGGGAAATTACTTTAAATAACATAAAATATGTAAAAATAAAAAATTATAATCTTGATCTAGAAGGACGAGGTCCATATGGAGTAGGAGGTTGAGGAGGCGGTGGATGTGGAAGTGGCGGTGGAGAATGAGGAGGTAGCCTACACTGCTTTTTGGTTTTAAATTTATTTAAAAAAAATTAAATTAGGGTACACCCCAAAATATTGGGAAATATAACCTGTGATAACCCCCTCCAGTCGTGCCAAACACACGTTCAGACAATACACTGGCTGCAAGGCAGGCCAGCACCTCCAAGGGGTAAAGGGCAAGCTCAGGCCATGTGCCCAATTTGGAGATCCAGAAGTTGCAGGGGCTGACCCCTGTCAGTCAGTTCGTGAAGGCGTGTGCACACTTACTGCCCCACCATGACGCACGTCCCCGTGATGTTCACGATCCAATTTGATATCTGCTCTATCAACTGTCGATGTTCTTTTATGCGCCTACCATGGTGATCACTGGTGGCGGGGAATCAGGGTTCCACGCCGAAGAGGAAGCGTGAGAAAGAGAGACCACATCCAAGGAAGGATTATTTTTTTCAAATTTAAAATTATAGAGCGGAATTATGGGACAAATTATTAAAGCGTAAAAGTGGGACAACTTTTTAAAGTTTAAGCATTGAATGAAAGAATGTGGAGCGCATTAATTAATAAAGAATTTATTAAATTTTATTCCCTGTCAACTATGCAGAGCAGGGGCTTCTATCCGGCAAAATTTGAAAAAAGTCACCTGACAATGTAATTGACTATTTTTTTAAATTTATGTTCCTATCACCTATGTAGATGTGCCCCAGTGACATCCACCATCCATTTGGATATCTTCTCTATCAACTTTCAATGTTCTTTTCTGAGCCTACCATGTTCATCACGGTTATCGGCAACTCAGGGTTCCACGCCGGAGAGGGAGCGTGAGAAAAAGAGACCAAATTTAAGGGAGGTGCAAATGTGGGACAAATTACAGAAGCCCAAATGTGGGCCAAAAGAGTAAAGTGGAAATATGGGAAAAGTTATTGAGGCGCAAATGTGGGCCAAATTACAGAAGCCCAAATGTGGGCCAAAAGAGTAAAGCGGAAATATGGGACAAATTATTGAAGCACAAATGTGGTACAACTTGTTTAAGTTTAAGCATTGAATCAAAGGAGGTGGCGCGCATCAATTAAAGAAGAATTTCAGAAATTTTATTCCCTGTCACCTATGCAGAGCAGGGGTTTATTCACTTCTAAAATTGTATAATGTCAACCCAAGAATGTAACATAAAAATGACAGATAATTTATTAACCTGTCTACTTGGTAGAGCAGGGGTATATTACATAAAAAAATTGGTAAATTTCACCAGAAAATGTAACGGACAAATTTTTATTTTATTTTTTACTGGTCTAATAGGTATAGCAGTGGTACATCACACCCCAAAATTGGTGAATTTCACCAGAAAATGTAACTGACAATTTTTTTTTTAACCTGTCTACTAGGTATAGCAGTGGTACTTCACACCCAAAAATTGGTGAATTTCAACAGAAAATGTAACTGACAATTATATTTTTTTAACCTGTCTACTAGGTATAGCAGTGGTACAATACATATAAAAATTGGTGAATTTCACCAGAAAAGGTAACTGACAAAGTAGTGAAATGACATAAAATACATACAAATAAAAAACAAAAATTTGATTTATGAGGTGGAGGTCCATATGGAGTAGGAGTTTGAGGAGGCGGTGGACCTAGCGGTGTAGGTGGAAGCGGCGGTGGAGGAGGACGAGGTAGCCAACAATGGTTTTTGGTTTTCATTTAAATATCCAAAATACAAGAATGAGCAATTGCGCTGCAGTATAACAATGGCTGGTTAAGGCCGGTATACATGTCTATTCTGCACAAGGTACGGACAAGTCCTGTGGGATCCATGCCTGTTTCATTTTAATGAACGCAATGCGTTGTCTGTGATGACGCCCCCTGCCATGCTAAACACACGTTCAGATAATACACTGGCTGCAGGGCAGGCCAGCACCTCCAAGGCGTAAAGGGCAAGCTCAGACCATGTGCCCAATTTGGAGACCCAGAAGTTGAAGGGGGCAGACCTGTCATTCAGTACGTGTAGGCATGTCCACACATACTGCTCCACCATGTTGGTAAAATGCTGCCTCCTGCTAAGACGTTCCATATCAGCTAGTGGTGCTGGTTGTTGTGGCGTGCTGACAAAGCTTTTCGACATTTCGGCCATGCTAACCCTGCCTTCTGAGGTGCTGGCGGTGCCCCAGCTGAGTTTGCGACCTCTTCCTTCGCCTTGTGTTTCATTGCATTGACAATCCAACACAATGGGCAGCACATTGAACACATTTTATAAGTGGTCAGAAACTTGTAAATAACTTATGAAAGAATAAAGTTACGTTAAAACCAAGCACACCATTGTTTTTCTTGTGAAATTCCCAATAAGTTTGATGTGTCACATGACCCTCTTCCTATTGAAAAAACAAAAGTTGGATTCTAAATGGCCGACTTCAAAATGGCCGCCCTGGTCACCACCCATCTTGAAAAGTTTCCCCCCTCACATATACTAATGTGCCACAAACAGGAAGTTAATATCATCAACCATTCCCATTTTATTAAGGTGCATCCATATTAATGGCTCACCCTGTATATTGCCAAAAAGGGTGATTTTTTTTTACAACCAGATTATTAGTGCTGTTTTTCAAGCTTGGATTTCAATGTCACAAAAGCTCAGATGCAGTGCTGAAGCATTGAGCTTGCATAAAATTGCTGCCACCGCTGCCTACCTAACTGACTTATAAAAGTAATTTTTTTTCGGTCACTGGGCTCAGGGCAGGATAAAAAAAATTGTGCCCTGCACCCACACAACAATATGTATGTAGATCGCTGAGTTAGATTCACGTATTGAATAAAGATTCAGTCCTATTCTCTCCCTGAAATCACCAGCTGCATCCTCTCCCTACACTAGTAACATGAAAGTGACGTGCAGCGCTACGTGACTCCAGCTTATATAGAGGCTGGTTCACATGCTGCACTGGCCAATCACAGCCATGCCATTAGTAGGCATGGCTGTGATGGCTTCTAAGGGCACAGAGTTAAACGCTTGTTGATTGACTGCTCTGCAGCCTTTCAAAAAGAGCCTAGAAAGCGCCAAACACCGAACCCGAACTTTTACTAAAATGTTCGGGTTCGGGGTCAAAAAATCCTATAGTTCGGTACGAACCTGAACTTTACAGTTCGGGTTCGCTCAACCCTAAAAGTGGATAATTTCTATCATCTTTTTTATCATGTACAGATGTAGACATGTCACCATGTTATCCGGTGCCATCTTATGACAAAAGTCATTGAAATAAATTGAAAGAGTTAGTTAACCTTATTGTGCCATTTTTTGCTTAATGCGTTAACCATCAAGTTTAACTCGGCTGAATCTGTATATAAAAAAACAATACAAAAATGCAAATACAATGCAATACAAAAATGTATGCTTACTATGACTTAGAAATAGACTAATGCATCTGATAATCTCAAATTTATGATTTTGCATTCAGGTAAGTGTCTAAAACAATAGATTCAATCCAATTTAGTAAACCAGTACTTCACTGCCTACAAACCAGGGATTACATTTTCGCAGTATCTGATGTTAAAATGGAGGCCTTTCAGGGGTTAATCTGTTTTTTTTTTAAAAAACATACTCACCTTATCCATTTGCTTGTGGAGAGGCCATCATGGCCATCTTGATTGAATAAACAGCGTGAAATCTCGCTTGGTGATGTGATGACTTCATAACATCATCATGTTGGCCGGGTGCGGTGACGTCTTCAGAAGTGAAGTGGTCAGATGTTGCACTGTTTCTTCAATCAAGATGGCCTCTCCAAGAGCAAATGGATGAATTATTTTTCTTTTTTCTTTTTCTGCCATTTCTGGAAAAATAGATTTGTTACCACGAAGCGCAAAAAAATTCTGCTCTGCAATGAATCAAATTTTCCTAAAATTCATTGAAGTCAAATCGATTTGGCTTTGATTCGCTCAACACTATAAATGACCTCATGTGTGAAATAAAATATTTCCCTAAAGGCTAAGTACACCTTCAGTAGCAACTTTTCATGATTGCATTTCAGTAATTTTGTGCCAAAATAATTTTTCTATTAGTCTTTATTAAAAATGTTTATCCATTTCTGAGTTACAAGGGTGAAAAATCTGTCTGTTTGCAAGCTGAGACTTTCTGTTTCCTTTCAATCCAGACAGCTGATGGCTCCTGAAAAGCTCTGATCTCCTGACCCCATAAACCTTATAATCACTCAATATAGCTCAATCCTTATCAAAACCATAAGAACACGGCTTAAATAAGTGTTTATGAGGTCAGGAGATCAGAGATAAGAGCTACACATGAGCCGTCAGCTAATCCAAAGAAAACAGTCACAGCTGGCAAACAGAATGATTTTTAACCCTTGTAGATCAGAAATGGCAAATCAATTGAATAACTGTATACAGTATATTTTTTAGCCCAAAATGAGTAAAATGCAATCATAACAAAATTGCCCTGAAGGTGACCATAGTCTTTACCTTTAATTTATAATATTCCCTTCTCTTATTGTAATATTTTTGCTGAATTACCTTTGGAGTAACGCAAGGCAGTGGCTTCTAATGTAGAAATCTTCATTGGATTGTGTAAGAGCTGTGCAGCAAATTTATATCATACTGAACACCGCAGCCTGATAATTATCGATGTAAATCTACCCCAGAGGAAAAGTCTAATGTTCGTAATTAATGTCTCTTAGGTTTTGATATAATGATTTACTCAGGCTACTTTCACATCTGCGTTTTTGCTGGATCTGTCATGGATCAGCAAAAACGCTTCTGTCATGATAATACAACTGGCTGCATCCGTTCTGAACAGATCCAGTTGTATTAGCTGTAAAATAGCCAAGACGGATCCGTCTCTAAAACCATTCCAAGTCAATGGGTGACGGATCAGGTTTTTTTTGTGTCTGAGAAAACAGATCCGTCACCATTAACTTACATTATGAGTGGAGATGAGTGAATCGAAGCTGACGAAGTGGAATTCGTTTTGAATTTAAGGAAAAATTCGATTTGCAACTAATGATAATTTTTGTCGCGCTTCATGGTTACAAATCGCATTTTTTCTAAAATGGCGGTTGCACGTGTGAGGACATGGAGAAAGAAAGTCAGGGAAGGCGGGATCACCCTGATTGACATGCATGCATGTAGCCAATCAGCAGCCAGCCAGCCCTATGATGTCACAGCCCTATAAATAATGCAGCCATCTTAGATTCAGACATTTTCCAGCATTCTGAGTGTAGGGACAGACGTGAGAAGGCGCTCAGGAGAGCAATTAGAAAAACCTCATTGTGAAAAAAAAAAACTGAAAAAAAAAATGATTCAAAAGTGCAGAGAAAGGATAGGGAGGAATCATTTCACAGCATCTTAGTGCAAGGAGAGACGTCAGAAGGCGCTAGGGACAGTGCTAGAAAAGCGATTTACAAGTGCATAGAAAGGATAGGGAGGAATCATTTCACAGCATCTTAGTGCAAGGAGAGACATCAAGAAAGCGCTAGGGACAGTGTTAGAAAGCGATTTACAAGTGCAGGAAAACATTATTTGGGGACCCATTGCAGGGCCGTCTTTACCAAGGGGCAAAAGGGGCAGCTGCCTCTTGAGCCCTGCTAGCTACTGCCCCGGGTGTCAAGCTGTCTGTGTACTTTAACGTTGTGATCTAGGACCTTAGATGACATCATCACCATGTGACCAGTAACCTAGCAATTACTGGTCACATGGCTATGAGGTCATCATAGGTCCTAGCAAGAGTGTTGCAGAAGTTAACTGTGGAGCTTTTTTGTGTGAACATTACATCAGAAAAAGGTGACAGGGGCTGTTATGTTAATATACTGTAAACTACTGTATAGTGGGGTGCTGTATACTGTGTGGGGGCCTGTATACTGTGGGGGGCTGTATATTGTGTGGGACTGTATACTGTGTGGTGGGCTGTATACTGTGTGGGGCTGTATACTGTGGGGGGCCTGTATACTGTGGGGGCTGTATACTGTGTGGGCTGTATACTGTGTGGTGGGCTGTATACTGTGTGGTGGGCTGTATACTGTGTGGGGGGCTGTATACTGTGTGGGGGCCTGCATACTGTGTGGGGGCCTGTATACTGTGTGGTGGGCTGTATACTGTGTGGGGGCCTATATACTGTGGTGGGGTCTTATACTGTGTGGTGGGCTGTATATTGTGTGGTGGGCTGTATACTGTGTGGGGGGCTGTATACTGTGTGGGGGGCTGTATACTGTGTGGGGGCCTGTATACTGTGGGGGGCTGTATACTGTGGGGGGGCTGTATACTGTGTGGGAGGCTGTATACTGTGTGGGGGCCTGTATACTGTGTGAGGGCCTGTATACTGTGTGGGGGGCTGTATACTGTGGGTGCCTGTATAGTGAGGGGGCCTGTATAGTGTGGGGGGGCCTGTATCGTGTGGGGGGGCCTGTATCGTGTGGGGGGCCTGTATAGTGTGGCGGGGGGTCTGTATAGTGTGGGGGGCCTGTATAGTGTGGGGGGTTGCATATTGTGGAGTGCTATACTGCTGTACTGTATACTGTGGGGGTCTGTATACTGTGGGTGTGGTATAGTGTGGAGTGCTATACTGCTGTACTGTATAGTGTGGGGGGATGTATCGTGTATAGTTTGGGGTGCTGTATACAGTGAGGTGTTGTATACTGTGAGGTGTTGTATACTGTAAGCTGCTGTATACTGTGGGCTGCTATACTGCTCTACTATATACTGTGGGATACTCTATAGTGTGGGGTGCTATACTGCATACTGTGTGGTGCTGTATACTATAGGGTGCTATACTGCATACTGTGGGGTGCTGGGGTGCACTGTAACACTAGGGCCGAGCCCCGGTCTCCTTCCTGCAGAGCGGTGCCCACTTCCAGCCTGAGCCCAGCTGCCCAGAACACTGATCCTGAGCCGCTGGAGTCTTCATAACTGGAAGTATTTACAGTCATTCACTGTACTCTACCAGATGTGTGGATTTTTTGTGTGTGTGTTGTGATGGAGGGCGTGATTGCCTGCTAAGGTGTGGGAAGGAGGGATCCAGGGGGCCCAAGTAAATTTTTGCCCAGGGTCCAATCAATATTAAAGACGGCCCTGACCCATTGGTCATTGCAGCAATTTGTTGATGTTATTGGGGTGGAAGTGATACAGTATGTTGAAAAGCCTTTAGTGGCCTATTTTAGAACAAAAAGAAAAATATACACGCACTTCACTGTTGCAGTTATTTGTGGTGAAAGTGTTTAGTGGCCTATTTCAGTACAGAAAAAAATATATATACGCATTTCACTTCTGCATTTATATGTGGCAATAGCATTTATTGGGCAATTTCAGTACAAAAAGATAAATATATACGCAGTTCACTTTTTCATTTATTTGCACTAAAAGCATTTACCGCCCTATTTCTGTGCAAAAAGAGAAATATATTCACTGTTCACTTTTGCAGTAATTTTGACTGAAAGCGTTTACTGGCCTATTTCTGTGCAAAAAGAGAAATATATACGCATTTCACTTCTGCAGGTATATCTGGTGAAAGCGTTAATTGGCCTATTTAAGTATAAAAAGAGAAACATAGACGCAGTTAACATTTGCAATAATTTTAACTGAAAGCATTGGCTGGCCTATTTCTGTGAAAAAAGAGAAATATATACGCAGTTCAATTTTGCGGTAATTTTCACTGAAAGGGTTTAGTGGCCTACTTCTGCAGGTATATGTGGTGAAAGCGTTAATTCGCCTATTTCAGTACAAAAAAAATATATAGACGTAGTTCACTTCTGCAGGTATATATGGTGTCACCGTACACCAAATAAATAGCCACACATAAATAAGTAATGAAAAATATACTCTCTTTATTTATCACACAAATTACAAAGTACAATAATATCCATGTGGTTAAAAATAGATCCTAAGCAGCATACGGTCGGTCGAACATCAACACAGTAGTACATTCATATGAAAATTATCAATGTTATACCACACAAAAGCCCCAGTATATCAGTAAGACTGAGGCCCCTCAAACCTCTTCCATGCAGTACTAACACTGCAGAAAATGCAAAGTGCAAAGTGGATAAAACACAAAATAGGGAAATACCACAAAACCCCCCACAGGCATCTTGTAAATATTATTCCACACAGAGGCAAAGGTATATCAGTAGAACAAGTCCCTCAAATATGTCCCATGCAGTAGTAACACTGCAGAAAGTGCAAGTGCATGGTGGATAAAACATTGAACAAAGAAAGATATACAATACCGACTGTAACAGACCGTTTCAGCAGACAAGGGGTTAAAATCCGTTTAGGCGATATGCCCCTTTCTGAGAGACAGGCACAGCTGCTGCAGAACACCAAACTCCCGAACTGGATACAAAATAGCACTCCAAACTGGAACCTCGCGAATAGCTGCTAGCAGACGAACAGGAAAAGCATACAATCAGCTTACACTCCTGGCAATCAGTCTCTAACAGCATACAGGGAATCCTCCCAATAACGAGACAAGGCTCCGTGTTGAGGGTCAAGCAGTGGTCTGACGTGCTGGCACACCCAGCCTGCTTTTTATTACAGTTGTTTCCAAATACAGGACAGATACAACACATCCCCACAATGCATCATGGTTTCCTCCTCTCTGTCCCGGAGACAACCGAGGGCAATCCAATTATCTCTCAGGACAAAGGGAGATCACCAATACACATGTGGAGACAACAGGACAGACATCACCATTTAAACACACAATGGGACAATAGAAACACACCCACACAAAATCCTCCCCTCTGCCGGTGATGACTATTGAACACAAGGGCGAATATAATTATCAAAGGCAGAGAAATACAGTTTTATAAAACATATCACAAGAACCCCAAAACATGCAATAACCCAATAACCAATATATCCTCGGAACCGGGGGATCTGGGTGAACCACATATCCAAAATTCACCCACATCCGTTCAGTAGTTTGGAAGATACAGTTTTATGTCAGTTACACCGAAAATATACAAGTTATACAGAAAATAGTCACTAATAAATGTGTCCCCTGTTTGGTAGTTTCAAACTACTGAATGATGTCTCTGTGTACCAAATACAGGCAAGATAGCACCGTGTTGAAAAGTCAGAACAGTGTCTGAGTTAAAATGGCCGCTATCTGTTGTTCTCACCATGTGCTTCATCCATTGTTCTCACCATGGGAATAGTAAAATCCAAGCAAGTAAGGCAAATGATGCAATCCAGGGACAGAGGGCTCAGTCCCAAGTGCCTTAAGACCCAATAACTTAAGGGACCATAATCCCAGGGCAGGAGGCTGGCAAACAGCCCCCTCCAAAACATCGTGGCGAGGTTGGTTTCACCACACATCTCCTCCCCCCCAGGGAAGACTAACCAGATACCTGACCTCACGCCGGTCGGTACCTGAGTTAGTCTGGCAGCCCACCCACAACCCAATACTGGCCTGTCTCTGTCCAGTGAATCCACCAAGATTATATTGGTAGCTGGTACTCCTGGTCTCTGTGTTGCTCCCTGGCTTGGAGTGGAGGTTGCTTTGTGGGCAGGTATCAGCGGTGCTCTGCCCTGGTGCCAGCGTTACCATGGAAGAAGCCTGGTTGGAGCCTGGTTGTTGGAGGGGGAGACCAACTGTCTCTGCTCCCAATACAGTGTCCTGCTGCTGGGGAAAGGAGACTGGGCTCTCTATTCCCTGCTGGACACTCTGCCGCTGTGGGACAGGACCGACTGTCTCTGCCCCCTGTAACTCCGCCGGCCGCTGGGGAATGGAAACTGGGCTCCCAATTCCCAAAAAATCATGCTGCTGCTGGGGGGCAGGAACAACTACCTCTGCCCCCTGTAACTCAGCCTGCCGCTGGGGAGGGAGGACGCTGCTCTCCTCTCCCTGCACTTCACACTGCCGCTGGGGAATGGAGACTGGGCTCCCTCTGTCCCGCAACTGTAACTTCCGATTGAGTTGCGGGCCTGTGTCACCGCCAGACATCTGAGAAGCTCTGACAGGCGTTCTTCAGAACCTCCTGCCTGGGGTTCTTTTGTTTTGCTTTTGTTTTGTCATCTAATTTCCATCTCTCAGCTGTCATCTAGTTGCACTGATTGCATCCCTTTAAATCCCCTCCCATACTGCATCACTTTGTGGTTTATACAACTTCCTGGAGTGTGCTGATGCTAGAAGCTGTTAATGCTGCGTCCACAAGATAAGTCTGTTTTCTTTATTTCTGTTTGCCTGTGGGCTTGATCCTAGGTGACCCTGACTCCCTCCGTATTAAGTGTAGGGAGCCGGTGGTCGTGTCTCCTCACTATTATAGGTTGTTCAGGTGTCATACAGTCGAGGAACGAAGGTATGCAATTTTCTACCATTGAGATTTTTGCATAGGCTGAGCAGTAAGGGAGAGAGCTAGGGCTCTTACAGGGCTTAACCTATTGTTCCTTAGTTTTGGATCAAGTCAAACGGATCTTCATTTGTGTCTTCTAGTTTTCTGTAACACCATCCGTGACATTATAAACCGCAAAAACCATCTCAAGCATGGATCCGGTTTCACTTTTGACTGAATGCATGCAGGGTCTTTCATTGGAGGTCTCCGTAAAACTGTATATCAGTTTCAGGTGACCGGTTCAGCTTGCGTTCATGGAGTTTGTTCTGAGCCTAAGATCTCGCTCCCGGATACGTTCTCCAGGGGTAGTGAGAATTTTGTTTGTTTTAGAGAGGCTTGCAAACTCCATTTTCGCCTACTTCCCCATTCCTCTGGTGGTGAGGAGCATAGGGTGGGGATCATCATCTCGCTGCTTAGGGATAATGCTCAGTTTTGGGCCTTTTCGCTGCCGGTGGTCAGATATATGATGATCCGTATTGCTCTGGCTGAGTATAGACTACGTCTTTTATGCCAGGGTAAGCAGTCCACAGAGATATACTGTTCAGAATTTAGGAGATGGGCAGCTGATACTGGTTGGAATGATGCTGCACTCCGAAGTCAATTTTGCCATGGTCTTTCAGAGGGATTGAAAGATGCATTTGCCTTTCATGAGAGACCTATTTCTTTGGAGTCTGCCATGTCTCGGGCCGTTCGTATTGACAGGCGTCTTAGAGAGAGAGGAGAGATCACTCCTTCCTGTCATACTCAGTCCAAGGACAGTGCGGCGGTCTCATTCAGTGCGCAGGGGTCTCAGTCTCTCTCAATCCCTTCTGAGCAGGAGCCCATGCAGCTGGGTTTGCTTGCCTCTGACAATAGAAGATTCAGCTCTCAGAGGAGGGTTTGTTTTTGTTGTGGAGGTATAAATCATTTGGCAAATGTTTGTCCCTCTAGGAGATTCAGGCATTTTTTTTTAGAGTAATAAAGAAACAAAAAGAAAAAAATCCTCTAAAAATGTTCCATCTGTTACTATTGGCAAGGTTGATGCGGAAATTGAAGGTTTTCCGTTTGCTTGTAGTTCCCATTTTGTCCTACCTGCCAGGGTGGCGCTAGAGAGCAAGAACATTTTTTGAGAGATTTTTGTAGATAGTGGAGCAGCTGTCAATCTCATTGATAATCAATTTGCTATAACTCATGGTTTCCAGGTATGCACTTTGGGAAAGGATATACCTCTTTTTGCTATTGATTCTGCTCCACTTTCTCAGAAATTGTTAAAGGGCATAGTTCACAATATCCGTTTGATTGTGAGTGATGCTCATGTTGAGGATGTGTCATGTTTCGTCCTAAGCAGGTTGCCTACTCCTCTAGTGTTGGGGCATTGATTAGCAAGCAAAGCAAATAAATGGTTGGAGTGACTTTTGCAGAGAGAATTGCCTCACGACATCTGTTTCTGAGGTTTCTACTAAGACTGTACCATCTTTTCTCTCTGAATTTTCGGATGTGTTTTCTGAGAGTGGTGTTCAGGAGCTGCCCCCTCACAGGGAGTACGATTGCCCTATTAATCTCATCCCAGGTGCCAAGCTGCCTAAATCTCGTTTATACAATCTCTCCCAACCTGAAAGGGTCGCTATGCGTGCTTATATCTCTGAGAGCCTGAGAAAGGGACACATACGACCCTCAAAGTCACCTGTTGCCGCAGTTTTTTTCTTTGTTAAGAAAAAAGATGGTTCTTTAAGACCATGTCTGGATTTCAGGGAGCTGAACAGTATCACAATTAGTGACCCTTATCCGCTTCCTCTGATCCCAGACCTGTTTAACCAGATTGTTGGGGCTAAAGATTTTTCCAAGTTGGACTTGAGAGGGGCATACAACCTGGTCAGGGTCAGAGAAGGAGACGAATGGAAGACGGCCTTCAATACCCCTGAAGGCCATTTTGAGAATTTGGTTATGCCTTTTGGTTTGATGAATGCTCCAGCCGTCTTTCAGCATTTTGTGAACAGCATTTTTTATCATTTAATGGGAAGATTTGTACAAGTGTATCTAGATGACATTTTGATTTTTTCTCCTGATTTCAAAACTCATAAGGACCACCTACGTCAGGTCTTGCTCATCCTGCGGGAGAATAAATTGTACGCTAAACTGGAAAAATGTGTGTTTGCGGTTCCAAAAATTCAGGTTTTCGCATGGACCCCGAGAAGGTCTGCGCTGTGCTTAAGTGGGAGCTTCCTGAGAATCAGAAGGCGCTGATGCGTTTTTGGGGTTTTGCCAATTATTATAGGAAGTTTATTTTGAATTATTCCTCTGTTGTTAAACCACTCACTGATATGACTAGAAAGGGGGTAGATTTTTCCTCCTGGTCGGTAGAGGCGCGTAAGGCCTTTTCTAGTATCAAGGAGAGTTTTGCTTCCGCTCCCATCTTGGTACAACGTGATATCTCTCTGCCCTTCATAGTTGAGGTGGACGCTTCTGAGGTGGGTGTGGGTGCGGTCTTGTCTCTGGGTCCCTCTCCTACCAAATGGCGACCGTGTGCCTTTTTCTCGAAGAAACTCTCCTCTGCAGAGAAAAATTACGATGTAGGAGATAGGGAGTTGTTGGTCATCAAGTTGGCTTTTGAGGAATGGCGCCATTGGCTAGAGGGAGCCAGACACCCTATTACCGTGTTTACTGACCATAAGAATCTGGCCTACTTGGAGTCAGCCAAGCGTCTGAACCCGAGACAGGCCAGATGGTCTTTGTTCTTTTCAAGGTTTAATTTTGTTGTCACGTTCCGCCCTGGGGTTAAGAATGTAAAGGCGGATGCCCTGTCACGTTGTTTTCCGGGAGGGGGAAACTTTGAAGACCCGGGTCCCATTTTGGCTGAAGGGGTGGTTATGTCTGCTCTTTACCCTGAATTGGAGGCCGAGGTTCAGGCAGCCCAGGCAGAGGCTCCTGATCTTTGTCCTCCTGGGAGGTTGTTTGTGCCTCTGACTTTACGACACAAGGTTTTTAAGGAGCACCACGATACTGTCCTTGCTAGGCACCCGGGGGTCTATAATGTTTTTCACAAGTCCCTATTAAAACCTTATGTCCAACCCACTGTACCATCCTCTTTGCCTCCTCCTCCGATTGTGGTTGATGGTAATCTTGAATTTCAGGTCTCTAGGATTGTGGATTCCCATGTTGTCCGTGGTTCTCTCCAGTACCTCGTTCATTGGGAGAGTTATGGTCCTGAGGAGAGGATGTGGGTCCCAGTGATGGACATTAAGGCCACTCGTCTCATCAGGGCTTTCCATAGGGCCCATCCTGAGAAGGTGGGCTCTGAGTGTCCGGAGTCCACTCGTAGAAGGAGGGGTACTGTCACCGCCAGACATCTAAGAAGCTATTACAGGCATTCTTCAGAACCTCCTGCCTGAGGTTCTTTTGTTTTGCTTTTGTTTTGTCATCTCGTTTCCATCTCTCAGCTGTCATCTAGTTGCACTGATTGCATCCCTTTAAATCCCCTCCCATACTGCATCACTTTGCGGTTTATACAACTTCCTGGAGTGTGCTGATGCTAGAAGCTGTTACTGCTGCATCCACAAGATGTCTGTTTTCTTTATTTCTGTTTGCCAGTGGGCTTGATCCTACGTGACCCTGACTCCCTCCATATTAAGTGTAGGGAGCCGGTGGTCGTGTCCCCTCACTATTATAGGGTGTTCAGGTGTCATACAGTCGAGGAACGAGGGTATGCAATTTTCTACCATTGAGATTTTTGCATAGGCTGAGCAGTATGGAAGAAAGCTAGGGCTCTTACTGGGCTTACCCTATTGTTCCTTAGTTTTGGATCAAGTCAGTCGGATCTTCATTTGTGTCTTCTAGTTTTCTGTAACACTATCTGTGACAGCCTGCAGGTGAGCTGACCCTGTAAAAGATTTGAGTTGCAGACCTGCAGGTGAGCTGACTCAGTAAATGATTTTAGGTACGGGCCTGCATATGAGCTGACCCGGTAAAATATTTGAGTTGCGGACCTAGAGGTGAACTGACCCTGTAAAATATTTGAGTTGCGGGCCTGCAGGTGAGCTGACCCTTTAAAAGATTTTAGATGCGGGCCTGCATATGAGCTGACCCAGTAAAAGATTTGAGTTGCGGGCCTGCAGCTGAGCTGACCCAGTAAAAGATTTAAGGTGCGGGCCTGCTGGTGAGCTGAGGTGGAACCGACAAACCCAACTTGATTTTTATGGCTGCATTAATCTGCAGGTGACCGTCATACTGCTCCACAGATTTGTTTCCATCTGCATCTTTCTCAACAATCTGTGGCCTCAGTCTTTTATCCAGACTCTGTCATTGTGCCACTATGTGGCCTCCTCATGCTGCCATCTCCACACCATGTCACCTTGCCACAAATTTTTATCACGATGCTGCTGCTGCTGCTTAAACTGATCACCAGACCCACAATTTAGTTAAGGGTTTACACACAAAACCATATTTAAAACATTTATTTTATAGGAACAATTGATTGAAAACATTCCTTCCTGTATATTTACTTGTATATAAAGTGCAAGTGCTGCCAAAAATTACAAGGAAGAGGCACTCCGATACAACCTGTATATCACATAAAAGAGGGCCTCATTCACATTGTGTTGTGGGACTGCAGGTGAGCTGACCCTGTAAAAGATTTCAGTTGCGGGCCTGCAGGTGAGCTGACTCTGTAAAAGATTTGAGTTGTGTGCCTGCTGGTGAGTGGATCCTATAAAAAATTATATGTGAGGGTCTGCTGGTAAGCGGACCCTGTAAAAAATTCGATGTGCGGGCCTGCTGGTGAGCAGACCCTCAAAAAAATTATATATGAGGGCCTGCTGGTGAGCGGACCCTCTAAAAAATTATATTCGAAGGCCAAATATGGGAGCTCATTATATGTGACGAATAAGCAATGCATGTTGATATGATGGAAGAGGAGGAGGATGATGAGAAAAGGAAGATTCAACCATATACCCTTGTCTGTGGTGGAAGGGGTGCATGGGAATACAGTCTATTAACTACATTACAAACAACACATGTAAAGTGTCTTTATGTTCATCACCATTCCTCTGGTGGAGTTGAGAAGTCATGGTCAATCCAGGCCTTGTTCATTTTTATATGAGTCAACCTGTCAGCATTTTCAGTTGACAGGCGGATACGCTAATCTGTTATAATGGCACCAGCAGCACTAAATACACGCTCAGACAAAATGCTGGTGGCAAGGCAGGCCAGCACCTCCAAAGCATAGAGCGCCAGTTCATGCCACGTGTCCAGCTTGGACACCCAGTAGTTGTAAGGCACTGAGGGATCATTGAGGATGCTGACACGGTCTGCTATGTACTCCTTCACCATCTTCTAAAATGTTTCTCTCCTTGTGGCAGTAGGCCGCACATCAGGGTGAGGGTGCTGGCGGGTTGTCATGAAACTGTCCCAGGCTTTGGAGAGTGTCACCCTGCCTCTGTTGGAACTGCTGTGTGTTCCCCTTGTCTCCCCTCCTCGGTTTGCCAAGTAAGTACTAGTGTTGAGCGCGAATATTCGAATATCGAATTTTTTTCGCGAATATCGGCACTTCGCTAATTCGCGAATATTTCGAATATAGTGATATCAATTTGATATTTCGAATATTCTTTTTTTTTTTTTTATTGTTATATTTCTTTCTTTCCCACTTTCCTAAAGTTGTTCTTACCTGTCCTTTGGATTCCTGGCTTCCTGGCTGCTCCAGTCAGTGCCCGTTGCCGCTTCTGCCGACTTCCATGCTCATGGAACGTCCCTGTCACCATGGGAACGTCTCCATATACTAGAATGTACTGTCGGATTTGAGAATTACGTTGAAATCGCAATTCGATTATTTCAAGTTATAATAATCGAATTTCGATTTTAACTTAAAGGCTACTCTCCTATTGAAATAGCAATGCGATTAATTCAAGTTATAAAAATCGAATTTCGATTTTAACTTAGCACTGCTATATTCCATATTCGTTAATTCTAGCCTAATATGGACTATATAACTATATATATAACTTGAATTAATCGAATTGCGATTTCAACTTGGACCTGGTTTACTATGGTTGGCTTGGTAGAATTAGCGAATATGATGAATATATTCGTTATATTCCACAAAACGAAGATAACGAATGTATTCTGCATCTTCGTTTTAGCTACCTATTCGTCAACTTCGCTAATTCTAGCAATCATATAGGAAAGTTTACTATAGAGACAGCTAAGTTTAATTCGCTATGCGATTATATGACTGCTTTTTTTATAAATAGTATAATTATAATAATTATCAGGTATTATAATTATTCTATTTATTTAAAAAAAAGCGCAAAGTAATATAATCGCATAGCGAATTAAACTTAGCTGTCTCTATAGTCAACTTTCCTATATCATTGCTAGAATTAGCGAAGTTGACGAATAGGTAGCTAAAACGAAGATGCAGAATACTTCGTTATCTTAGTTTTGTGGAATATAACGAATATATTCGTCATATTCGCTAATTCTACCAAGCCATTGAAGCCAACCATATAGTAAACCAGGTCCAAGTTGAAATCGTCATGCGATTAATATAACTCGAAGTAATCGCATGGCGATTTTAACTTAGTAATGTTATATTCCATGCTCATGGAGCGTCCCCATCACCATGGGAACGACTCCATATACTAGAATGTACTGTCGGATTTGAGAATTACGTTAAAATCGCAATTCGATTATTTCAAGTTATAATAATCGAATTTCGATTTTTAACTTAACGGCTACTCTCCTATTGAAATAGCAATGCGATTAATTCAAGTTATAAATATCGAATTTCGATTTTAACTTAAAGGCTACTCTCCTATTGAAATAGCAATGCGATTAATTCAAGTTCTAAAAATCGAATTTCGATTTTAACTTAGCAGTGCTGTTAAAATCGAAATTCGATTTTTATAACTTGAATTAATCGCATTGCTATTTCAATAGGAGAGTAGCCTTTAAGTTAAAATCGAAATTCGATTATTATAACTTGAATTAATCGCATTGCTATTTCAATAGGAGAGTAGCCTTTAAGTTACAATCGCAATACGCGATTATTTAAATCGCATATTAATCGCGATAACAAGAATAATGACGAATATTCGATTTCGACGAATATAAAACGAATATTCTATCGAATATTCGCGAATTTCGTCAAAATTGAATATGGCACCTGCCGCTCATCACTAGTAAGTACGGACTCTGCCGCCAGCGTTGTCAAATGGAAAATTTTGGAGCAATTTTTCAACAAGGATCTTCTGGTATTGCACCATTTTGCTCGTCCTCTCCACCATAGGAATGAGAGATGAGACGTTCTCTTTGTAGCGGGGGTCGAGAAAGGTGAACAGCCAGTAATCCGTGTTGTTTAAAATGCGTATAACGCGCGGGTCACGGGAAAAGCAGTCTAACATGAAGTCAGCCATGTGTGCCACAGTCCAAACAGGCAAGACTTCGCTGTCATCATCAGTAGGATCACTCCCAATCTCCTCATCCTCTTCCTCCTCTTCTGCCCACCTACGCAGAACAGATGAAATTATACTTCCATGGGTACTACCCTCTGTAGCTCCTCCTCCTCTTCAGCCTTCAATTCACGCTGAGAAGATGAACTGACGGTGGTCTGGCTATCATCAACCTGTGTAATGTCTTCCCCCATTTCCACCTCTTCCACATGCAAAGCGTCATCCTTTATTGTGAGCAGCGAGTGTTTGAGAGTGTTTGAGAAGACACAGAAGTGAGAGGGTGACGCTGATAATAGCGTTATCGCCGCTCACCATCTGTGTTGATTCCTCAAAGTTTCTTAAAACCTCACAGAGGTCAGATATCTATGTCCACTCTTCGCTTGTGAAGAGCAGAAGCTGACTGGAAAGACGACGACCATATTGCAGCAGGTATTCCACTACTGCCCTCTGCTGCTCACAAAGCCTGGCCAACATGTGGAACGTCGAATTCCAGCACGTGCTCACATCGCAAAACAGTCGGTGAGCTGGCAATTGTAAGCGCTGCTGCAGCGTTGACAGACCGGCGGAAGCTGTCAATGACTTGCGAAAATGGGCACACATGCGGCGCACCTTCACCAGTAGTTCAGGCAAATTGGGGTAGGTTTGGAGAAACCGCTGAACCACTAAGTTGAGGACATGGGCTAGGCATGAGATGTGTGTGAGCTTGCCGAGCTCCAAAGCCACCACCAAGTTACGGCCATTATCAGACACAACCATGCCTGGTTCTAGGTTGAATGGCGAGAGCCACAACTCAGTCTGGTCTCTAATCCCATGCCACAGCTCTGCAGCGGTGTGCTGAATGTCACCTAAGCAGATCAGCTTCAGCACGGCCTGTTGCAGCTTCCCCACTGCAGTGCTACACTGCTTCCAGCTACCGACTGATGACTGACTGGTGCTGCATGCAGATAATTCGGAGGTGGAAGTGGAGGAGAAGGAGGAGGAGGAGAAATGGGGGTTGGAGCCACTAACGTAGGTGCTGGCGGAAATTGGGGCCCGCAATCCTTGTGTCACGGAAGGTGTACAGAAAACTAGAAGACACAAAATGAAGATCCGACTGACTGGATCCAAAACTAAGGAACAAAAGGGAGAGCCCTGCAACAGACCTGGCTCTCTCCCTAACTGCTCAGCCTATGCAAAAATCCCAATGGTAGATGATCGCATATCCTCGTACCTCGACTGTATAACACCTGAACACTCTATAATAGTGAGGGGACATGACCACCGGCTCCCTACACTTCATACGGAGGGAGTCAGGGTCACCTGGGATCCAGCAAACAGGAAAACACAAATGAACGAACAAAACTTATCTGTAGAAGACTCAGTAGTAGCATCAGCATGCACACACTCCAGGAAGTAATATAAACCGCAAAGTGATGCAGTATGGGAAGGGATTTAAAGGGATGCAATCAGTGCAACTACCTGACAGCTGAGAGAGGCTAACGAGATGAGAAAATGAAAGCAAAACAAAAGGAACCTCAAGGAGGAGGTTCTGAAGGACGTCTGTCAGAGCTTCTCAGATGTCTGGTGGTGACAGTACCCCTCCTTCTACGAGTAGACTCCGGACACTCAGAGCCCACCTTCTCAGGATGGGACCTATGGAAAGCCCTGATGAGACGAGTGGCCTTAATGTCCGTCACTGGGACCCACATCCTCTCCTCAGGACCATAACCCTCCCAATGAACGAGGTACTGGAGAGAACCGTGGACAACATGAGAATCCACAATCCTAGAGACCTGAAATTCAAGATTACCATCAACCACAATCGGAGGAGGAGGCAAAGACGAGGGTACAATGGGTTGGACATAAGGTTTTAATAAGGACTTATGAAAAACATTATGGATATTCTAAGTCTGAGGAAGATCAAGACGGTAGGCAACAGGATTGATGACGGACTAGATTTTGTAAGGCCCAATAAACTTAGGACCCAACTTCCAGGAGGGAACCTTCAATTTGATATTCTTAGTAGACAACCACACCAGATCACCAACATTCAGGTCCGGACCAGGCACACGTCTCTTATCCGCCACACGCTTATATCTCTCACTCATGCTCTTTAGATTATCCTGAATCTTTTGCCAAATAGATGACAAAGACCAGAAGAATCTGTCCTCATCAGGTAAACCAGAAGACCCCTCTCCAGAGAATGTCCCAAACTGCGGATGAAACCCATATGCACCAAAAAATGGTGACTTATCAGAGGACTCCCGACGACGGTTATTTAAAACAAACTCAGCAAAAAAGAACACCAATCCTCCTGATTCTCCGCCACAAAACAGCGCAGATATGTCTCCAGATTCTGATTGACGCGCTCTGTCTGACCATTCGACTGCGAGTGGAAAGCAGAAGAGAATGACAACCGAACCCCCAAGCGAGAACAGAAAGCCTTCCAGAATCTGGAAACAAACTGTGTGCCCCTATCAGAGACTATGTCTGAAGGAATACCATGCAATTTGACAATGTGATCAATAAATGCCTGTGCCAGCGTCTTAGCATTGGGCAAGCCAGGAAAAGGAATGAAATGCACCATTTTGCTAAAACGGTCCACCACCACCAGAATCACAGTCTTCCCGAAGAACGAGGCAGGTCCGTAATGAAGTCCATGGACAGATGTGTCCAAGGACGGGAAGGAATGGGTAACGGAAGGAGAGGACCTGATGGCCGTGAATGAGGGACTTTGGCACGAGCGCAGGTCTCGCAGGCTGCCACAAAACCCTCAACCGACTTACGAAGCGCCGGCCACCAGAATCTCCGAGCGATGAGATCCACTGTGGCTCTTGCCCCCGGGTGCCCAGCAAGGACAGTATCGTGGCGTTCCTTAAAAATCTTGTGTCTTAAAGCGAGAGGCACAAACAACCTCCCAGGAGGACAAAGATCAGGAGCCTCTGACTGGGCTACCTGAACCTCTGCCTCCAATTCAGGATAAAGAGCAGAGACCACCACACCTTCAGCCAAAATGGGACCTCGGTCTTCAAAATTCCCACCTCTCGGAAAACAACGTGACAGGGCATCCGCCTTCACATTCTTAACCCCAGGGCGGAACGTGACAACAAAATTAAACCTTGAAAAGAACAAAGACCATCTGGCCTGTCTCGGGTTCAGACGCTTGGCTGACTCCAAGTAGGCCAGATTCTTATGGTCAGTAAAAACTTCGTCTGACTACCCTTCTGGTTCCTGATCCTGGCTTCGTCTGACTACCCTGCTGGTTCCTGATCCAGGCCTCGTCTGACTACCCTGCTGGTTCCTGATCCTGGCTTCGTCTGACTACCCTTCTGGTTCCCGACTTCTGGCTTCGCAAGACCCTGCTTCGGTTTAGCCATCCGCTTGGACTTTTGCCTTACAGCTTTATTTTCAATAAAGCCTTCTTATTTCCACTGTCTCTTGATGTACGTCTGGTTCATGGTTCCTTGACATTAGGACCAAGCCATGAATTCTGACGGTACAGGGCCATCCTCGCTACCTACGCTGGTTGCCAGACTTGATCAGCAGGATCACCTGTTGGGTCGGTTCGCTGTGGCGTTGCAAACCCTGCTTGAACGCACGGCTCATTTAGCTTCCGTTGCCGATGGGTCGGTTGTCGCTCCTGGGCCCGCTCCTACTGCCGCTCCGGTTGTTGCGCCAGAGTCTACCCCGACACCTGTTGCTGCGCCTGCGGTGTTTCGGGGTATGACCGGTTCTGCCCCCCTTCCACAGCGCTTTGGGGGAGAGCCAACTCAGTGCCGAGGTTTCCTTAACCAGGTGGGCATTTATTTCGAGTTGCTGCCACATGCCTTTCCTACTGAGAGATCAAAGGTGGGCTTCTTGATCTCGCTGCTCTCGGACAAGGCCTTGGCCTGGGCCAGCCCTTTATGGGAGAACAACAATCCGGTGGTTGCCGAGTTTTCCGGTTTTGTTGCTTCTCTTCGGAAGGTATTCGATGTGCCGGCTCGTGCTGCCTCTGCTGCGAAGCTCCTTATGTCCATCAGACAGGGTTCACGATCCATAGCTGAATACGCCATTGAGTTTCGTACCCTGGCAGCAGAGGTGGGCTGGAATAATGAGGCTCTGGTCGCTGCTTTCTCTCATGGTCTCTCGGATGCCTTGAAGGATGAGGTTGCAGCTAAGGACCTACCAGTGGAGCTCGAGTCCCTTATTTCTTTCCTGATTTTGATTGACACCAGACTCAGGGAGAGACCTTCCTTTAAGGAGAGCCTGCGGAGGTCTTCTAACAGATTGGCGCCTACGTTTGCTGTCCCACCCGTGCCTCCCTCTCCTCCCACGCCTCCTGGGGATGACTTGTCTGGGGGTGAACCCATGCAGCTGGGGTTTGCTCGCCTGTCCAAGGGGGAGAGGGTACTCCGGAGACGCGAGGGCCGATGCATGTACTGTGGTCTCGGTGGGCATTTTCGGTTGGCATGCCCGAACCGTCCGGGAAACGCTCGCACCTGAGGTCCTGTCGGGGGCAGATCTTGGGTGGAGTCTCCTCGTCCCCGGTTTCCCGTGTTGACAAACCACTGATTACTGTTGTTCTCTCCTGGGTCGGGGGCTCGGTGACGACCCAGGCGTTGGTGGACTCTGGTGCTGGTGGTTTGTTCATTGATAGTGTGTTCGCTGCCGCCAATTCCATTCCTCTGCAGCCTCGAGGTTCCCCACTGGCTCTTGAGGCGATAGACGGCAGACCCCTTCTGCCGCCACACGTGACTCATGAGACCCTTCCAGTGGGGATGGCCATTGGTGCCGTTCACAGAGAGTCGGTCTGTCTCCAGGTTATTTCGTCTCCACACTACTCGGTGGTCTTGGGGTACCCCTGGCTCCAGAAGCATAATCCGACTTTCGATTGGAGATCGGCCGAGATCCTCTCGTGGTCACCGCAGTGTGGGGCCAGTTGCATCCATGGGCCTGTCAAGTTGCTGTGTACTTCCTCGGACTCTCTGTTGCCTCCTGAATACGAGGAGTACCGGGAAGTATTCGATAAGGTGCGTGCGGTTGCCCTACCTCCGCACCGCCCATACGATTGTGCCATAGAGTTACAATCTGGTGCCATTCCTCCTCGTGGCAAAGTCTATCCACTGTCGGTAGCGGAGAATGAGGCCATGGAGGAGTACGTGAGGGAGGCGCTTTCACGCGGACACATTCGCAAATCCTCGTCCCCGGCAGGGGCTGGATTTTTCTTTGTGAAAAAGAAGGGCGGTGAGTTGAGGCCTTGCATCGACTACAGGGGTCTCAATCACATCACGATCAAGAACGCTTACACGATACCCTTGATTTCCGAGCTGTTTGATCGCCTCAAAGGGGCCACGGTCTTTACCAAACTCGACCTGAGGGCGGCATATAACCTGGTAAGGATCAAGGCGGGCGATGAGTGGAAGACCGCGTTTAACACCAGGACCGGTCATTATGAATCCTTGGTTATGCCCTTTGGGTTGTGCAATGCGCCCGCAGTCTTCCAGGAATTCATCAACGATGTTTTCCGTGACCTGTTGCAGCAGTGTGTGGTGGTCTATTTGGATGACATCTTGGTATATTCTGAATCCATGGAGGCCCACATTCTGGATGTCAGACGAGTGTTGCAACGCTTACGAGAGAACAAGCTGTTCGGTAAGCTTGAGAAATGCGAATTTCACCGATCCCAGGTAACCTTCTTAGGTTACATCATTTCCGCTGAGGGGTTCTCCATGGATCCTGAGAAGGTTTCGGCTGTCTTACAGTGGCCCCAGCCCAGTGGGCTTCGTGCCCTGCAGCGCTTTTTGGGCTTCGCCAATTATTATCGGAAGTTCATCAGGGACTTTTCCATGCTAGCCAAGCCTCTCACGGATCTGACCAGGAAGGGCAGTAATCCCCAGGTCTGGCCGCTCGAGGCCATCCGAGCTTTTGAGGCTCTAAAGTCCGCCTTTGTGTCGGCTCCGATTCTGTCGCATCCCAACCCTGGGTTGCCTTTTGTCCTCGAGGTGGACGCGTCTGAGACGGGAGTAGGCGCCCTCCTGTCTCAGCGTAGAACACCAGAGGGTCCTCTGCTTCCTTGTGGGTTTTACTCCCGGAAACTGTCTTCCGCGGAGTGCAACTATCAGATTGGTGACAGGGAGTTATTGGCCATCGTGCAGGCCCTTAAAGAATGGAGGCACTTGCTCGAGGGCTCGGTGGTTCCGCTTCTCATCCTGACGGACCACAAGAATCTGACCTACCTCTCTGAGGCCAAGAGATTGACACCACGTCAGGCCAGATGGGCTCTGTTCTTGTCACGTTTTAATTACGTGGTCTCCTACCTACCCGGTTCCAAGAACATCAGAGCGGATGCCTTATCACGGCAGTACTCCGAGCTGTCCGGGGAGGAGTCGATTCCGACTTCGGTCATACCTCCGAATCAGATCCTGGCCGCTATTCGCACCAGCCTGACCTCTCCCCTGGGTGAGCAGATTTTGGCGGCTCAATCTGGTGCTCCCTCTGGGAGACCCAACGGCAGATGTTTTGTGCCAGAGGAGTTGCGCACTCGGTTGTTGCGAACCTACCATAACTCCAAGGCCGCGGGGCATCCTGGAAAGAATCAGCTGTCCTGGGCTGTTTCACGTCTGTTCTGGTGGCCTTCTCTACGTTCCGACATCGCCGCATATGTAGCGGCATGCTCCGTTTGTGCCCAGAGTAAGTCCCCTCGGCACCTTCCGTTGGGCCTTTTGCAACCCATAGCCACCGGGGAGCGCCCATGGTCACACCTGGGGATGGATTTCATTGTGGACCTCCCTGCATCCCGAGGCCATACGGTCATTCTCATGATTGTGGATCGGTTTTCCAAAATGTGCCACTGTGTTCCTCTCAAGAAGTTACCCTCTGCACAAGAGTTGGCCTCGATTTTTGCCAGGGAGGTCTTCCGGTTGCACGGTTTGCCCAAGGAGATTGTGTCGGATCGGGGGAGTCAGTTTGTGTCCAGGTTCTGGCGCGCCTTTTGCTAACAGTTGGGGATTCATCTCTCCTTCTCCTCGGCCTACCACCCTCAGTCCAATGGGGCCGCAGAACGATCCAATCAGGCCTTGGAGCAATTCCTTCGTTGCTATGTCTCCGATCACCAAGACAATTGGGTTGACCTCCTGCCTTGGGCTGAGTTTGCCAGGAACACGGCGGTGAACTCTTCCTCTGGGACGTCTCCCTTCATGGCCAATTATGGGTTTCAACCTGCCGTGTTACCGGAGGTATTCTCTCCCCAGGATATTCCGGCTGTGGAGGATCACCTTTCCGTCCTACGTGCTTCTTGGGTACAGATCCAGAGGTCCCTTGAGGTCTCTGCGCAGCGCCAGAGACTCCAGGCTGATCGCAGACGAGCGCCCGCTCCTTCCTACCAGGTCGGAGACCGCGTATGGTTGTCCACCCGCAACCTCAACCTTCGAGTGCCCACTCCCAAGCTGGCGCCTCGCTTTGTTGGTCCCTTCCGAGTGCTTCGCAGGGTAAACCCTGTAGCCTATGCCCTCGCGCTTCCTCCTGGCATGCGGATCTCCAACGTGTTTCATGTCTCCCTGTTGAAGCCACTGGTGTGTAATCGTTTCACTTCCTCGGTTCCTCGGCCTCGTCCGGTCCAAGTGGGCAATCGTGAGGAGTATGAGGTGAGCAATATCCTGGACTCACGCCTGGTCCGCGGTCGGGTGCAGTTTTTGGTCCATTGGCGTGGTTATGGTCCAGAGGAGCGTTCCTGGGTTCCCTCCGTAGATGTCCATGCTCCTGCCTTGCTCCGAGCCTTCCACGCACGCTTCCCTCAGAAACCGTTCTTTACTCCGCGGAGGAGGGGCCCTTGAGGGGGTGTCAGGAAGCAGGGGGTGTTACCCCTACTCTGGGACCACGGGCACGGTGCAGGGCACGGGTTCCCCTTCAGCTTGGTAGAACACCTGGTGCCCGAGGTGCGGGTGCACGGCGTGTGCGCAGTACACAGGCTGCTCGCACATTTCCGGGTGCATAGAGTTCCTGCATTATCCGGCTGTCAGGTGTGAGTCTTGCTGAGGGAGATTCCCAGTACACACCTTCCACCTTCCTCGCCTGCCATTGGTTCCTGGGGAGGGTGGTTCCTACCTTCCCTGGCTATAAAGACCTGGCCTGAGCTCTGGTTCATTGCTGAGTTATTCCACCTTATGGTGAACACCTAGCCTCCCTGCAGATCCTTCTATTGCCTGTTGTTTCTTTGTATCCTTCCCGGCTACTGACCCCTGGACTGTCTTCCGCCTTGAACCTTCGCCGCCTGCCTCGACCCGGATTGGACATTGACTACCCCTCTTGGATTATCCCTAAACTTGTACCGCATTCTGGGCTGTCAGCTGCTTACTGCCAGTGGGTTCCTCATCCCACTACTGGCTCCCTGGGAGGTTCTGACAGAATAACTCAGCCTTCACCATGGAACCCGCAAAAGCAGTGGATCCCATGACGGCCATGACCCAGCAACTTAACCTCATGACGCAGGCCTTCCAGGAGATGCAAGCGAGTCATGAGCACCTGCTGCAGAGGGTTGCCACACAGGAGCAGCGCATCGCAGAGCGCACCGCGCTACCACCCTCGCCTCCCCCTACGCCGGCGCGCACCCTGGAAGTGGTCTCTAGCGAGCCGTCAGTCAGCCTCCCTGAGCGGTTTTCAGGAGATCGGAGGAAGTACCGCTCCTTCATCATCTCCTGCGAGCTGTTGTTTTCCCTGAAGCCACGTACATATGCCACGGACTTCGTCAAGGTACGCACGGCAATTTCCCTGCTCTCAGGGCCTCCCCAGACCTGGGCGCACCAACTCCTACTAGCCGATGACCCAGTGCTGGCATCTTGGAAGTCCTTTGCCGCAGCTATGCAAAGACTTTATGATGACCCCCTGCGTTCTTCAACCGCCAGGGGTACCTTGCGCACCCTCCGCCAGGGCAGACGTCCAGTGGAGGATTACATCATGGAATTCCGTGAGGTAGCCCCGGATACGGGCTTGAACGAGGTGGCCTTGATTGACCAGTTCCGCATCGGTTTGTCCGAGCAGCTCAAGGATGAGCTCGCCCGCATTGGGGTGTCGGGCTCCTTGGGGGGCCTGATGGACTCAGTAACTCACCTGGATCGCCGCTTCCGGGAAAGACGACAGGAGCGACAACAGACCCCGCCTCTAACGGAGCGCCGGTCGGAACCCTTAAGGCTTCCTGTTCCTGTGGTAGCAGACGGTAACCAGGAGGAGCCGATGCAGATCGGGGCTGTTCGGGGTCCCCTGTCCACGGTGGAGAGAACCAGGAGAAGAACCTTGCATCTGTGTTTATACTGCGCAAAACCGGGCCATTTCCTGAAGGACTGTCCCATCAAACCTCCCGAAGGTAGGCCGGAGACACCCACGGTATGCATTAACCTACCTATGTATAACAACTCGTCTCATCTCACCATCCCTGTTTCCCTGCAGCTGGACAACAACAATATTGATCTCTCTGCCATCATTGATTCGGGCGCAAGCAGCTGTTTTATGGACAAGGATCTGGCTTCCCAACTAGGCATCCCGTTGCGCCCTAAGAAGAACCCATCCCAGCTGCATCTGGTGGATGGCAGCACCCTAAAGACGGGACCTATCGCCATGGAATCACATCCCTTGTTCCTCCGCATCGGCCTTTACCATTCCGAGAAGATCGTGTGGGACATCGTGCCTTCCCCCTTGTTTCCAGTCATTTTAGGCATCCCCTGGCTTAGGAGACACAACCCCACGATTAACTGGACCTCTGGCTCCATCACCTTCACGCCCCCCTCCGGTTCTCCTGTTCGCGCGTCTCCGGCTCCAAGCCCTCCTACGGTTCTGGGCACCGTTGAACACAGACTACCCGACAAATATCGGGACTATGCAGACGTTTTTGAAAAAAAAGGAGCAGACGCCTTGCCACCACACAGGCCTTATGATTGCCCCATTGACCTCCTCCCTGGAGCCCCACTGCCGTACGGGCGCTTGTACAATCTGTCCGAACCCGAGACCAGGGCCCTGAAGGACTACATAGAGGAGAGCCTAGCTAAGGGGTTCATCCGTCCCTCGACCTCTCCAGTTGGGGCCGGCATCTTCTTTGTAGGGAAAAAAGATGGGGGTCTCCGGCCCTGTGTCGATTACCGGGCCCTGAACGACATCACCAAGAAGAACCGGTACCCACTCCCTCTCATTCCCGACTTGCTGGACAGAGTCAAGGATGCCCGTTTCTTCACCAAGATCGACCTCCGTGGGGCCTACAATCTGATTCGTGTCAGGGAGGGGGATGAGTGGAAGACAGCATTCCGCTCACGGTTTGGGCACTACGAGTACCTTGTCATGCCCTTCGGGCTCTGTAACGCCCCTGCCACATTTCAGTGCTTCATCAATGACGTCTTCCGTGACCTGTTGGATACCCATGTTGTGGTATATCTGGACGATATCCTTGTCTTCTCCAGATCACTGCCACAACACGAACGGCATGTCAAATCGGTGCTCCAGCGTCTGCGGACCCACAGTCTCTATGGCAAGCTTGAAAAAAGCACCTTCGAAGTCTCGTCCATTGAGTTCCTGGGCTACATCCTATCCCCAGGTCGAGTGGAGATGGACCCCAGGAAGATCCAGGCCGTCCAGAATTGGCCTGTCCCCCGCAATCGGCGGATGGTGCAGCAGTTCATTGGTTTTGCCAATTTTTACCGCCGATTCATTCGGAACTTTTCAGCGATCTGCGCTCCCATCACTGCTCTGACCAGGAGCAACACCCTGTTTGAATGGACCCCGAAGGTCCAACAGGCATTCCAGCACCTTAAGAGGCTGTTCACACAGGCACCTATACTGGTACAACCGGACGCCTCTTGCCCGTTTTTTCTGGAGACCGACGCCTCTGAGGGGGCTATCGGGGCTGTTCTCTCCCAGGTCCAAGGGGAGAAGCAGCTTCTCCATCCCGTTGCCTTTTATTCCCGCAAACTCACCGGGGCCGAACGCAACTATGATGTGGGTGAGAGGGAGCTGCTCGCCATCAAGGACTCCCTGGAGGAATGGAGACATTTGCTGGAAGGAGCCGAAAACCCTGTGGTGGTGTACACCGACCATCGCAACCTCGAATATCTCCGCAGTGCCAAGCGACTGCGTCCTCGACAAGCCAGGTGGGCTCTCTTTTTCTCCCGTTTTCGCCTCCAGATTACCTATCGACCGGGATCCAAGAACGGCAAGGCTGATGCCTTGTCCCGTATGTGCTCCTCCGAGGCCGATCCTGCACCTCCGGAACCGATCCTGCCAGCCGCATACTTTCTGGCCTCCCAACACTCCTTGATCGAGAGGATCCGACGGGCCAGCATGCCAGCTCCAGAGGAGGCAGCCCATCTGCCAATGAAGCAGGGGCTTTGTTACCACCAACAGTGGATCTACGTCCCAGTCTCCCAGCGACTGCCTGTACTACAGCATCACCATGACCACCCCACAGCAGGCCACCGAGGTAGGCGCAACACCACGGAATGCATCCTACGTCAGTTTTGGTGGCCCTCTTTGGCAGCCGACGTACGCTCCTTCATAGAGTCTTGTTCCGTGTGTGCACTCTACAAACGTCCCACCTCAAAACCTGTTGGGTTATTACAGCCTCTGCCAGTACCAACCCTTCCATGGCGCAACATAGCCATGGATTTCATTGTGGACTTACCGCCTTCACAAGCCTGTACCACCATCATGGTGGTGGTGGACAGATGTACCAAGATGTCCCACTTCATTCCGACCTCCGGTCTCCCGACGGCCCAAAAAACCTCAGAGTTGTTCCTCCAACACGTGTTCCGGTTGCACGGGCTCCCTGATTCCATCGTCTCAGACCGGGGCTCACAATTCACCTCCCGCTTTTGGACCCAGTTTTGCCGTAGCCTTCATATCACTCGCAGCCTGTCTTCTGCCTATCACCCCCAGTCCAATGGGCAGACCGAAAGGACCAACCAAACCCTCGAACAGTTCCTTCGCTGTTACACATCCCATCTACAAGACGACTGGGTGAGCCATCTCCCCTTCGCGGAATTTTCCTTCAACAATCAGCTTCATTCCTCCACCGGGCTCTCACCATTCTATGCCAACTATGGCTATCATCCCGCAACTCTCCCGGATCTCCCCCTTGATGTCCCAGTGCCTGAAGTGGCTCAACGGCTCCGGCTCCTACGAGAACTGAGGCGGACCCTAACGCAACAACTCCAGGCCGCTCAGCAGCGGCACAAGATGCAGGCAGACCGTAGACGCACAGAATTCCCCAGGTACAAAGACGGGGACAAGGTGTGGCTTTCCACACAGCACCTCAAGCTGTCCTGTCCCTCCCGAAAACTGGGACCCCGTTACCTTGGTCCCTTTGAGATCGTGAGTATGGTCAACAACGTTGCAGCCAAGCTCCAGTTGCCTACTTCCCTGGGAATCCACCCGGTATTCCACGTGTCCTTGTTGAAACCACACCGTGCCAACCCGTTCTCGGACCGGGCACCTGCTCCACCACCTCCCATCCAGGTGAATAACGATGATGAGTATGAAGTCCAGGAGATCCTGGACTCCCGCCGCCGGCGTGGGGTCCTGGAGTATCTCATCCACTGGAAGGGGTACGGTCCTGAGGAGCGTTCCTGGGAGCCCTTGGGGAATGTCCATGCGGCCGCCAAGGTGCGGGCGTTCCATCGGGCTCACCCCGAGAGGCCTTCCCAGGGTCGCGTCCGGAGGCCGCTCCTTGGTGGGGGGCTCTGTCAGGAAGCAGGGGGTGTTACCCCTACTCTGGGACCACGGGCACGGCGCAGGGCACGGGTTCCCCTTCAGCTTGGTAGAACACCTGGTGCCCGAGGTGCGGGTGCACGGCGTGTGCGCAGTACACAGGCTGCTCGCACATTTCCGGGTGCATAGAGTTCCTGCATTATCCGGCTGTCAGGTGTGAGTCTTGCTGAGGGAGATTCCCAGTACACACCTTCCACCTTCCTCGCCTGCCATTGGTTCCTGGGGAGGGTGGTTCCTACCTTCCCTGGCTATAAAGACCTGGCCTGAGCTCTGGTTCATTGCTGAGTTATTCCACCTTATGGTGAACACCTAGCCTCCCTGCAGATCCTTCTATTGCCTGTTGTTTCTTTGTATCCTTCCCGGCTACTGACCCCTGGACTGTCTTCCGCCTTGAACCTTCGCCGCCTGCCTCGACCCGGATTGGACATTGACTACCCCTCTTGGATTATCCCTAAACTTGTACCGCATTCTGGGCTGTCAGCTGCTTACTGCCAGTGGGTTCCTCATCCCACTACTGGCTCCCTGGGAGGTTCTGACAGGGGGAGGTACTGTCATGGTCTTACCTTCTTGCTGTCCTCCTTCGTTTGACATGTGCTGGCGGCCATCTTGGTTTCTGGGTTTCTTGTAGCCTCCCACCCTGCGGCTTCTCCTTCCCACTGGGAGGAGCTGGATGCCTAGCTCATATATATAGGAGGTCTGTGGCTTCAGTTCCCTGCTTGGTCCTCCTGTGTTCACATGCTTCTAAGACTGCTGCTGCTTCTGGTTCCTGATCCTGGCTTCGTCTGACTACCCTTCTGGTTCCTGATCCTGGCTTCGTCTGACTACCCTGCTGGTTCCTGATCCAGGCCTCGTCTGACTACCCTGCTGGTTCCTGATCCTGGCTTCGTCTGACTACCCTTCTGGTTCCCGACTTCTGGCTTCGCAAGACCCTGCTTCGGTTTAGCCATCCGCTTGGACTTTTGCCTTACAGCTTTATTTTCAATAAAGCCTTCTTATTTCCACTGTCTCTTGTTGTACGTCTGGTTCATGGTTCCTTGACAGGGACACGACCACCGGCTCCCTACACTTGATATGGAGGGAGTCAGGGTCACCTGGGATCCAGCAAACAGGAAAACACAAATGAACGAACAAAACTTATCTGTAGAAGACTCAGTAGTAGCATCAGCATGCACACACTCCAGGAAGTAATATAAACCGCAAAGTGATGCAGTATGGGAAGGGATTTAAAGGGATGCAATCAGTGCCACTACCTGACAGCTGAGAGAGGCTAACGAGATGAGAAAATGAAAGCAAAACAAAAGGAACCTCAAGGAGGAGGTTCTGAAGGACGTCTGTCAGAGCTTCTCAGATGTCTGGTGGTGATACCTTGGCATCGATAGCACCTGTGCCATCCCAGGGTAAGAGTCGCTCCCAGCCTCCACATCATTCACCCAGTGTGCCATAAGGGAAATGTAGCGTCCCTGGCCGAAAGCACTTGTCCATGTGTCCGAGGTAAAGTGAACCTTCCCAGTAACTGTGTTGGTCAGGGCACGTGTGATCTTAAGGGACACATGTTGGTGTAAGGCTGGCACAGCACACCTTTAAAAATAGTGGCTTTTGGGGACTGCGTAACGAGGGATGGCCGCAGACATCAGGCCGCGGAAGGCCTCAGTCTACACAAGCCTAAATGGCAACATTTCCAGGGCCAGTAATTTGGAAAGGTGTGCATTTAGTGCTATGGCCTGTGGGTGGGTATTTGCGCTTGCGTTCAAATGCCTGGGGTAATGACATTTGGTCCAGGTGCAGGGCGGGAGGCATCCGGGCCTGCATCTTGGACAGGGGATTGGCCAGCACGCAACACAGGGGAAGAGGAGGCAGTGGTGTGACACACAGATTGTGGACCAAGGCGTTCGGCCCAACTATTAGGGTGGTTTGATGCCATGTGGCGGATCATGCTGGTGGTGGTGAGGTTGCTAATGTTCACGCCCCGGCTCATTTTGGTGTGGCACAGGTTGCAAACTACTATTCTTTTGTCGTCCGCACTTTCCTCAAAAAAGTGGCATACTGCCAAACACCTAACCCTTGGCAAGTGACATTTACGCAAGGGGCTGCTCCATGGAACAGTTGCCGGCCTGTTCTGTGGTGCCCGCCTTTTACCTTTTGCCACCATACTGCCTCTTCCAGCCTGTTGCTGTGTTGCAGATCCCTCCCCCTCTGTACTGCTCTCCTCGCTTGGCTTGTTGCCACCTTCCCAGGTTGGGTCAGTGACCTCGTCGTAAAGCACCTCCACTTCCACACTATGATCATCCTCCTGATTTGTTGATCTAACCACAACCTCAGTGATTGACAACTGTGTGTCATCCTCTTTCTCAAACTCTTGAGACAGCAATTGCGGTTGGGTCATTGGCAACTGTGTCTCATCATCATCCACCTCATTACACACTAATTGCCGTTCCCCAGCATCATGTTCTTGTGACTCTGGATGCTCAAGAAGTTGGGAATCGGGGCACAAGATCTCAGGTCCCTCTTCAAGCGTGCTTGGCGAGAGGGCCAAATCAATAAATGGCGATGAAAAGAAGTCCTCTGAATATCCGAGTGTGGGATCACTTGTTTGGCCAGACTGCAAACGGTGGGAGGAAGAAGGATCAGGCTACTGAGACTGGACTTGGTGGAAGACAGGGTGGTCTGCTGCAATCCAACCGACCACCTGCTCACACTAGGCTGACTTCAAGAGTGGTGTCCTGCGCTGCCCTGCAAACTGGGACATGAAACTTGGTATCTTGGATGATTGTTTTTCTTGTGCTCTGGCAGCAGGCACAGTTTCAACGTGCCAAGGGCCACGGCCTCTGCGTGCACCATCAGCATCACAGCCACTTCCCCGTCCCTTAATGCTCGCTTTCTTCATATTTAATGTTATATGCACGCTTAACACAAGATGTGGCACGGGTGTCACAGTTCACAGCAAGCACAGTATATGGAAAAAGTAGGTAATAGTATGGAAAAAGAAAAATAGATTTCTCTTAGATTTTTACTATCTCTTGTCCTAACACACACACGCTATTGCAGCGCAGATGTGACAATTCAATGCAGACACCGTTTATAGGCAAAGTCTGGATAAATTATGGAAAAAATATAATTGTTTTCACTAATATTTTTTCCAATATCTGGGCCTGACAAACACACACGCTATTGCAGCACAGATGTGACAATTCACTGCAGGGACCGTTTATAGGAAAATTATGGATAAATTATGGAAAAAATATATTTGTTGTCAGTAATATTTTTCCCAATATCTGGCCCTAACACACAGATGCTATTGCAGCACAGATGTCACAAGACACTGCAGACACCCTCTATCAAAAAAGTATTGCTAAGTATGGAAGAAATAATTTGCTGGCTATATTATATTGCTGCCAGCCTGTCACCACACACAATAGTCCTTAAAAGAACCTTTGGGTCGTTTTTCTATTGAATATATTGTGATCACACTCCCTACACTATCTGCACCTTCCTAAGCGCAGCTCTCCCTGACTCACAATGAGCTAAACCCGCGTCATCGGGTGTTATATAGCAACCGATGACGCGTTATGGCCAGCCAATCACTGTAATGCCAGTAGCCAACATGGCTACAGGCATTACAGTGATGGCAGTACTTACCTGCATGTTTATTGGCTGCATAGCAGCCGCGAAACGCGCGGGCAGGAGACTTGAGCATGGCGCTCGAGCACATGCGATACTTGGCTGAGTACCGCCATGAACCGAGCATAGCGATGCTCGAGCTGAACAGGTATTTGGCTGAGCATGCTCGCTCAACACTAACTGTAGCATAACTAGATTTTTCATTTAGGGTCCCGGGCCTAGCAAGTTTCATGCACATCCCTTGCCTGGTGCATGTGTGAATTTAGTAGTGCAGAGGTTCCTGAAAAATTACCCTGATATGTCAGAGCTGCTGCAGAAAGTGAGGGCCATCTGTGACGCTTTTGGCGTTCTCACCATGCTGCTGCTCGCCTGTTTGCCCTGCAGAGTAACTTCTGCCTTCCAGCTCACTGCATCATATGTGACATACCCACAAGGTGGAACTCCAGCATGTCATAGTGGAGTTTCAGCTGCAGCACGCATGGGTAAGTCACTCTGCGGAACAGCACCACTTCACCACCAGCGAGTGTGTCCCCATGCGGGACATGTGAGCTCTGTTGCGCTGTTTTGAGTACTCTACCAACATGGCCAGCGCCGATGTCCTCAGCGTTAATTTCAAACTTCTATGTTTCCTTGGAAAAACACTTAGGGCTCTGATGGATGAGGATGTGGCACAGGAGGAAGAGGAGGAGGAAGAGGGGTCATTCCCACGATTATCAGGCCAATCGTCCACTGGTGGCTTGGAGGGTGGGTTTCTGCACCAACAGCGGCCTGGTACACAACTGTCCAGCCAGGGAACAATTTTGGAAGATAAGGAGGATGATAAAGATGATGATGATGATGAGGATCCGCGTTCACAGCAGGGTGGCACCCAAATCAGCTCACGGGCATCAATGGAGAGTGGCTAGGGGGACACATACAATACATCTCCCACCGAGAACAGCTTTTCGTTGCCTTTGGGCAGCCTGGCACATATAAGCGACTACATGCTGCAATGCCTGCACAACGACCGCCGAGTTGCCCTCATTCTTACCAGTGCTGATTACTGGGTGGCCACACTTCTGGATCCCCGCTACAAGGACAACGTGCCGTCCTTACTTCCATCACTGGAGCATGAACGGAAGGTGCACAAGTTCAAGCGCATGCTGCTAGATGTGCTGCTGATGGCGTTCCAACCTGACAGCGGGGGCTCAGTGGAAGCACAAGGAAGTCGCCAACACAGCTGGGGTATGGCACCACCTAAGAAGGGAGGGTTACCATGGCTGAAATGTTAAAAATATTTGTCAGCACAACATCTAGCACCACCATCTGATAAGGACCGTCTAAGCAGGAGGCCGTGTTTCAGCAACATGGTGGAAAAGTACATGTGCACACGTCTGCGCGTGCTGACTGATGGGTCTGCCCTATTTAACTTCTGGGTCTCCAAATTGGGCACATGGCCTGAGCTTGCCCTTTATGCTTTGGAGGTGCTGGCCTACCCTGAGGCATGTGTATTGTCCGAACGTGTGTATAGCATGGCAGGTGAGGTCATCAAAGACAGGAGCATCCGCCTGTCCACAGCCAACGTGGACAAGCTCACGTTCATTAAAATTAACCAAAGAAAAAATCCACGGCACACCAAAGATCCTTATCGGATAATGCTTTTAATACATAACATTTAGTTTTACATAATTTTGTTCCATCCAGAGGAAGTATTAATATAACAGGCAATAAAAGAAACCCCAACGTTTCGGTGGAATGACAACCTTTATCAAGGGATATGTGGCCTCAGTAGATCATGTAAACTCTGGGAGCTTCCAGAGTTTACATGATCTACTGAGGCCACAGATCCCTTCTTTTATGGCCTTTTATATCGATACTTCCTCTGGATGGAACAAAATGATGTTAAACTAAACGTTATGTATTAAAAGCATTATCCGATAAGGATCTTTGGTGTGCCATGGATTTCTCTTTGGAACGGATTGACGCATGTCCTCTCTACGAGCACCCACCACTTAGGGTGTGCAGATCTCATATTTTTCTAGTCATTAAACTGAACCAGACATGGAACCCTCAGGACTTACATAGTCAGTCCATACCTTGGACATATTAGAGAGGTGTACCGGCTGCAGCCAGCCATTGTTAAACTCTAGGGCACTTTGTGCATTCTCTTTGCTATTTCGTAATGTTTTGGGACCTCCACGAAATAAAAAAAAAAATTTTTGTTGACTACCTCCTCCGCCATGTCTGCCACGTCCGCCTCTTTTGCTCACACCACTATGTCAGCCTCCTAGTTCACTCGGAGCTCCACCTCCTGGCTCAAGATTATTACTGTATACGGTATCTTAAATTGGCACAGTAAAGAAGTACAGTATACTGGCCTCACCCAGCCATTGTTGTACTCCAGCGCACTTTGGGAAATAGCAAAGAGAATGCACAATGTTTTGGAGCCTCGACAAACAAAAAAATAGTTATTAAGAAAAAAAATTGTTGCCTACCTCCTACGCCTCTTCCACTTACACCACCACGTACGCCTCCTCCTCCACTCGGACCTCCACCTCCTGGCTTAAAGGGCTTCTGTCACCCGCCAAACAGCAATTTTCAGTATTGGACTTAATATAATTGCTAATGTACGCAGAGTCCATATATACCCCTCCTACCTCTGTCTGTGCTTTAAATTCTTTAAAAATAGTACTTTTATTATATGCAAATTTCTTCACTAACAGCAAGTTGGGTAGTTACTTGCTGGTAGCTGCCGTATCCTCGGTCTAAAAAAACGCCCCCTCCTCCACTTGATTGACAGGGCCAGCGAGTGCTCTCCTCCTCTCGCTGGCTCTCTCTGCCCATAAAATCCTGCGCTTGCGCCGTACCGGTCCTCATTCGGTGCAGGCACTCTGAGAGAAGAACGCTCGCTTGCCCGCTCCTTCCTCAGTGCGCCTGCGACAATGACATTAGCCTACACCCGATGATTCTTTTCCGGGTGTAGACTGACTTCATCGGCGCAGGCGCACTGAGGAAGGAGCAGGCAAGCGAGCGTCCTTCTCTCAGAGCGTCTGCGCCGAATGAGGACCGGTACTGCACAGGCGCAGGATTTTATAAGCAGAGAGGGCCAGTAACAGGAGGAAAGCGCTCGCTGTCCCTGTCAATCAAGTGGAGGAGGGGGCGTTTTTTTAGACCGAGGATGCAGCGGCTACCAGCAAGTAACCGCCCAACTTGCTGGTAGTGAAGAAATTTGCATATCACAAAAGTACTATTTTTAAAGAATTTAAAGCACAACCAGAGGTAAGAGGGGTATATATGGACTCTGCGTACATTAGCAATTATATTAAGTCCAATACTGAAAATTGCTGTTTGGGGGTGACAGTAGCCCTTTAAGATTATTATTTGTTATATTGGCAGAGTAGAAAAGTATACCGGCAGCACCCCAAAAAATGGCTAAAAGTCACACACAGAATTGACAGACACATGTAAAAAAAAAAAGCAAAAACAGTGTTGGTTTCCTCCCCCACCTCCTCTGCCACCTACACCGCCACGTCCAGCTCCTCCTGCACTGGGACCACAACCTCATGGCTCAAGATTATTATTTGTTATATTGGCAGAGTAGAGAAGCACTCCATAGAATGGCTGTAGGTTACACACAGAATAAATAGACAAATAAAAAATTCAAGAAACACCCCCCACAAAAACAGTGTTGGCTTCCTCCTCTTCCTAAATCACTGGAAAAGGTGCACCACAATGATATGCGACTGACAATACTGGCTAATTCCTCAGGCTGATGTTAAAAACTGAGACTTTAGACAATGTATTCCAGTCAGGAAAACAACAGAGCCGTCAAGGTAGCCATAGTGAGATCACTCATGCAGTGGGAGAAGGGATAAGGCTGCAAGCCCCACCTATAACAGGCCATGTGACACAGGCTACCAGGCACACTAGAATGTTACCAGCATTACGCCATGGCAAATTCTATACATATAAAGAAAAATCAGTAAAATAAAGTGGCCTAAATTGGAGGAAATGCTCAAAAACCCTGTAGCGTGTTCATAACCGGGGGAGCAAATTGTGATCCGTTGCTAGCGGCAATCCCCAGCAAAAATGCATACAATGGAGGATGTCGGCAGCGGACCAAATGTACCACAAAGGCTTCCTTCACAAAATGGAATAGTGTGTGGATGAAAATATACAAATACATAAATTACTTAACCACTTCAACCCCGCTAGCTGAAACCCCCTTAATGACCAGGCCACTTTTTACACTTCTGCACTACACTACTTTCACCGTTTATTGCTCGGTCATGCAACTTACCACCCAAATGAATTTTACCTCCTTTTCTTCTCACTAATAGAGCTTTCATTTTGTGGTATTTCATTGCTGCTGACATTTTTACTTTTTTTGTTATTAATCGAAATTTAACGATTTTTTGCCAAAAAATGACATTTTTCAATTTCAGTTGCAAAATTTTGCAAAAAAAACGACATCCATATATAAATTTTTCGCTAAATTTATTGTTCTACATGTCTTTGATAAAAAAAAATGTTTGGGTAAAAAAAAAAATGGTTTTGGTAAAAGTTATAGCATTTACAAACTATGGTACAAAAATGTGAATTTCCACTTTTTGAAGCAGCTCTGACTTTCTGAGCACCTGTCATGTTTCCTGAGGTTCTACAATGCCCAGACAGTACAAACACCCCACAAATGACCCCATTTCAGAAAGTAGACACCCTAAGGTATTCACTGATGGGCATAGTGAGTTCATAGAACTTTTTATTTTTTGTCACAAGTTAGCGGAAAATGATGATTTTTTTTTTCTTACAAAGTCTCATATTCCACTAACTTGTGACAAAAAATAAAAACTTCCATGAACTCACTATGCCCATCACAAAATACCTTGGGGTGTCTTCTTTCCAAGATGGGGTCACTTGTGGGGTAGTTATACTGCCCTGGCATTCTAGGGGCCCAGATGTGTGAGAAGAAGTTTGCAATCAAAATCTGTAAAAAATGACCGGTGAAATCCGAAAGGTGCACTTTGGAATGTGTGCCCCTTTGCCCACCTAGGCTGCAAAAAAGTGTCACACATCTGGTATTGCCGTACTCAGGAGAAGTTGGGGAATGTGTTTTGGGGTGTCATTTTACATATACCCATGCTGGGTGAGAGAAATATATTGGTCAAATGCCAACTTTGTATAAAAAAATGGGAAAAGTTGTCTTTTGCCAAGATATACCCAGCATGGGTATATGTAAAATGACACCCCAAAACACATTCCCCAACTTCTCCTGAGTACGGCGATACCAGATGTGTGACACTTTTTTGCAGCCAAGGTGGGCAAAGGGGCACACATTCCAGAGAGCACCTTTCGGATTTCACAGGCCATTTTTTACACATTTTGATTGCAAACTACTTACCACACATTAGGGCCCCTAGAATGCCAGGGCAGTATAACTACCCCACAAGTGACCCAATTTTGGAAAGAAGACACCCCAAGGTATTCCGTGAGGGGCATGGCGAGTTCCTAGAATTTTTTATTTTTTGTCACAAGTTAGCGGAAAATGATGATTTTTTTAATTTATTTTTTCTTACAAAGGCTCATATTCCACTAACTTGTGACAAAAAATAAAAACTTCCATAAACTCACTATGCCCATCACAAAAAACCTTGCGGTGTCTTCTTTCCAAAATGGGGTCACTTGTGGGGTAGTTATACTGCCCTGGCATTCTAGGGGCCCAGATGTGTGAGAAGTAGTTTGCAATCAAAATCTTAAAAAAATGACCGGTGAAATCCGAAAGGTGCACTTTGGAATGTGTGCCCCTTTGCCCACCAAGGCTGCAAAAAAGTGTCACACATCTGGTATCGCCGTACTCAGGAGAAGTTGGGGAATGTGTTTTGGGGTGTCAATTTACATATACCCATGCTGGGTGAGAGAAATATCTTGGCAAAAGACAACTTTTCCCATTTTTTTATACAAAGTTGGCATTTGACCAAGATATTTATCTCACCCAGCATGGGTATATGTAAAATTACACCCCAAAACACATTCCCCAACTTCTCCTGAGTACGGCGATACCACATGTGTGACACTTTTTTGCAGCCTAGATGCGCAAAGCGGCCCAAATTCCTTTTAGGAGGGCATTTTTAGACATTTGGATCCCAGACTTCTTCTCACGCTTTAGGGCCCCTAAAAAGCCAGGGCAGTATAAATACCCCACATGTGACCCCACTTTGGAAAGAAGACACCCCAAGGTATTCAATGAGGGGCCTGGCGAGTTCATAGAAATTTTTTTTTTGGCATAAGTTAGCGGAAATTGATTTTATTTTATTTTTTTCTCACAAAGTCTCACTTTCCGCTAACTTGGGACAAAAATTTCAATCTTTCATGGACTCAATATGCCCCTCAGCGAATACCTTGGGGTGTCTTCTTTCCAAAATGGGGTCATTTGTGGGGTGTTTGTACTGCCCTGGCATTTGAGGGTCTTCGCAATCATTACATGTATGGCCAGCATTAGGAGTTTCTGCTATTCTCCTTATATTGAGCATACAGGTAATGAGATTTTTTTTTCCGTTCAGCCTCTGGGCTGAAAGAAAAAAAATGAACGGCACAGATTTCTTCATTCGCATCGATCAATGTGGATGAAGAAATCTCTGCCCCAAAAAAAAAGGAGGGGAAAGGCGTCTGCCAGGACATAGGAGCTCCGCCCAACATCCATACCCACTTAGCTCGTATGCCCTGGCAAACCAGATTTCTCTATTCACATCAATCGATGTGGATGAATAAATCATTGCCGGGATTTTTTTTTTTATATACAAAGTGTTTGCCAAAGCATAGGAACACCGGCACCTCCTCAGCTCATATGCCTCGGCAAACGTATCTTTTACTGCAGAGGAGAAATCTCGTCTTGCAGCGCCGCATACACCGACTTGTGTGTAATCTGACAGCAGCGCAATTCTTCTGTCAGAATGCACATCAGTGCTGCAGCTAGTCGATCGGTTGGTCCACCTGGAAGGTAAAAAAAAAAAAAAAAACAGGCCGCAACGCAACTATTTTATTAACTTTTGAACAGAACATATAAACTTTAACTTTTTGAACTGAACATTAACCTTTTTGCTTACTGGTGTTTTTTTGTTTTGTTTTTTGTTTTTTACCTTTATAGGACAAACCTCTCCTTCCCCATGGGACAATGTGCAAAGCGCAAATCGCCCAAAGATGTGGCGAAGTACATTATGCACTTTATCCCAGGTGAAAGGAGAGGTTTGCAGCAGCTGTGTGTGAATGGGCCCTAATAGCCCTGTGTGCCTGTCCTGGTGAGATGTGATCCCTATGCTAAGTGTACCTGTGTGTGGTACTTCCGGAAACACTCTCCAAAGCATAGGGCAGGGTGGTCAGGGCAGTCAGGACAGAAATAGCGGGTGTCACGCCTTATTCCACTCCTGCTACAGACACGACATCTTTTTCGGGGTGACGGTTGGGTTGAGGTACCAGGAACGACATTGGGGAAATGTCGCTTGTGTAGACGGCTAACTACACTGGTGGATGGGGCCACGGAACCTCCTGGATACAGGAGGTTCTTGATGATCTCTTCCTGAAATTTGAGGAAGGATCCTGTTCTCCCACCCTTACTGTAGAGAACAAAACTATTATACAGAGCCAATTGAATCAAATATACAGACACCTTCTTATACCAGCGTCTGGTGTGTCGGGAAACTAAATATGGAGACAACATCTGGTCATTGAAGTCCACCCCTCCCATGAGCGCATTATAGTCGTGGACACAGAGGGGCTTTTCAATGCCACGGGTTGCTCGCTCAATTTGGATTGTCGTGTCTGCGTGAATGGAGGAGAGCATGTAAACGTCACGCTTGTCTCTCCATTTCACCGTGAGCAGTTCTTCGTTACACAAGGCAGCCCTCTCCCCCCTTGCAAGACGGGTGGTAACGAGCCGTTGGGGGAAGCCCGCGCGACTAGTTCGCGCGGTGCCACAGGCGCCAATCTGTTCTAGAAACAAATGCCTAAAGAGGGCCACACTTGTGTAGAAATTGTCCACATAAAGATGGTACCCCTTGCCGAATAAGGGTGACACCAAGTCCCAGACTGTCTTCCCACTGCTCCCCAGGTAGTCAGGGCAACCGACCGGCTCCAGGGTCTGATCTTTTCCCTCATAGACACAAAATTTGTGGGTATAGCCTGTGGCCCTTTCACAGAGCTTATACAATATGACCCCATACCGGGTGCGCTTGCTTGGGATGTGATGTTTGAAGCCAAGGCGCCCGGTAAAATGTATAAGGGACTCGTCTATGCAGATGTTTTGCTCAGGGGTATACAAATCTGCAAATTTCTGGTTGAAGTGGTCTATGAGGGGCAGAATTTTGTGGAGCCGGTCAAAAGCTGGGTGACCTCTGGGGCGAGAGGTGCTATTGTCACTAAAGTGCAGGAAACGCAGGATGGCCTCAAATCGTGCCCTGGACATAGCAGCAGAGAACATGGGCATGTGATGAATTGGGTTCGTGGACCAATATGACCGCAATTCATGCTTTTTGGTTAGACCCATGTTGAGGAGAAGGCCCAGAAAAATTTTAATTTTGGAAACTTGGACTGGTTTCCACCGGAAAGACTGGGCATAATAGCTTCCCGGGTTGGCGGATATAAATTGAGTGGCATACCGGTTTGTTTCTGCCACGACTAAGTCCAAGAGCACCGCAGTCAAGAACAGCTCAAAAAATCCCAGGACCGAACCGATCTGAGCTGTCTCAACCCGAACTCCAGACCGGGCAGTGAAAGGGGGAACTACAGGTGCGGCTGAAGTTGGGGACTGCCAATCAGGGTTTGCCAGCACCTCTGGGATTCTAGGGGCTCTACGGGCCCGTCTGTGCGGTGGCTGCGACGGGGTAACTACTGCACGTGCCACCGTACCAGCTTCAACTGTCCTTCTGGTGCTCGCCACTTCACCATGTTCTACGGCAGTGCTGGTACTAGGTCCAGGGAGGGCTGCGCTGCTGGTGTATGCCTCACCACGTAATCCGACAGCGCCAGCCCCACTCTGCTGCCCTTGAAGCGGATCCTGCACAACCTGTGGTCTAGCGACACGGGGCCGGGTACGCCTGGTGCTATCAGGGACCTCAACCTCCTCGTCCGAACTTTGGGTCAGAGAGCCACTGCTTTCTACAGGTTCATATTCTGACCCGCTGGATTCATCAGATGAGGGTTCCCATTCCTCATCCGACTGGGTTAGAAGCCTGTAGGCCTCTTCAGAAGAATACCCCCTGTTTGACATTTGGGCAACTAAATTTAGGGGTATTCCCTGAGACTACCCAAGAAAAAAAGCAAGCCTGTCTTACAAATGGGAGGCTAGCGAAGTACCGGAGGCCGCTGCGGTTGATAAAAAATATAAAAACAGATTTTTTTTATCGCCGCAGCGCGTGTAAAGTGATTGTGCAGTGATCAAAAAAAAAAAATTTTTTGTCACTGCGGCGGGGCGGGCGTGGGCGAACGCACATGTGGGCGACCGATCAGGCCTGATCGGGCAAACACTGCGTTTTTGGGTGGAGGGTGAACTAAGATGACACTAATACTATTATAGATCTGACTGTGATCAGTTTTGATCACTTCCAGATACTACAGGGAGTGCAGAATTATTAGGCAAGTTGTATTTTTGAGGATTAATTTTATTATTGAACAACAACCATGTTCTCAATGAACCCAAAAAACTCATTAATATCAAAGCTGAATATTTTTGGAAGTAGTTTTTAGTTTGTTTTTAGTTTTAGCTATTTTAGGGGGATATCTGTGTGTGCAGGTGACTATTACTGTGCATAATTATTCGGCAACTTAACAAAAAACTAATATATACCCATTTCAATTATTTATTTTTACCAGTGAAACCAATATAACATCTCAACATTCACAAATATACATTTCTGACATTCAAAAACAAAACAAAAACAAATCAGTGACCAATATAGCCACCTTTCTTTGCAAGGACACTCAAAAGCCTGCCATCCATGGATTCTGTCAGTGTTTTGATCTGTTCACCATCAACATTGCGTGCAGCAGCAACCACAGCCTCCCAGACACTGTTCAGAGAGGTGTACTGTTTTCCTTCCTTGTAAATCTCACATTTGATGATGGACCACAGGTTCTCAATGGGGTTCAGATCAGGTGAACAAGGAGGCCATGTCATTAGATTTTCTTCTTTTATACCCTTTCTTTCCAGCCACGCTGTGGAGTACTTGGACGCGTGTGATGGAGCATTGTCCTGCATGAAAATCATGTTTTTCTTGAAGGATGCAGACTTCTTCCTGTACCACTGCTTGAAGAAGGTGTCTTCCAGAAACTGGCAGTAGGATTGGGAGTTGAGCTTGACTCCATCCTCAACCCGAAAAGGCCCCACAAGCTCATCTTTGATGATACCAGCCCAAACCAGTGCTCCACCTCCACCTTGCTGGCGTCTGAGTCGGACTGGAGCTCTCTGCCCTTTACCAATCCAGCCACGGGCCCATCCATCTGGCCCATCAAGACTCACTCTCATTTCATCAGTCCATAAAACCTTAGAAAAATCAGTCTTGAGATATTTCTTGGCCCAGTCTTGACGTTTCAGCTTGTGTGTCTTGTTCAGTGGTGGTCGTCTTTCAGCCTTTCTTACCTTGGCCATGTCTCTGAGTATTGCACACCTTGTGCTTTTGGGCACTCCAGTGATGTTGCAGCTCTGAAATATGGCCAAACTGGTGGCAAGTGGCATCTTGGCAGCTGCACGCTTGACTTTTCTCAGTTCATGGGCAGTTATTTTGCGCCTTGGTTTTTCCACACGCTTCTCGCGACCCTGTTGACTATTTTGAATGAAACTCTTGATTGTTCGATGATCACGCTTCAGAAGCTTTGCAATTTTAAGAGTGCTGCATCCCTCTGCAAGATATCTCACTATTTTTGACTTTTCTGAGCCTGTCAAGTCCTTCTTTTGACCCATTTTGCCAAAGGAAAGGAAGTTGCCTAATAATTATGCACACCTGATATAGGGTGTTGATGTCATTAGACCACACCCCTTCTCATTACAGAGATGCACATCACCTAATATGCTTAATTGGTAGTAGGATTTCGAGCCTATACAGCTTGGAGTAAGACAACATGCATAAAGAGGATGATGTGGTCAAAATACTCATTTGCCTAATAATTCTGCACTCCCTGTATAAAAGTACAAAAGCTGATTAGCGATACGCTAATCAGCGAATAAGTGACTGCGGTGCGGTGGGCTGGGCGCTAACTGATCCCTAAACTACATAACCAAGGGGCCTAAACTATCCCTAAAACCTAACAGTCAATACCAGTGAAAAAAAAAAGTGACAGTTTGCACTGGTCACTTTTTTCACTTTCACTAGTGATTGACAGGGGCAAGAAGGGGTGATCAAGGGATTAATTGGGGTGCAGGGGGGTGATCTGGGGCTAAGTGTAGTGTTTGGTGCTACTCACTGTGAAGCCTGCTCCTCTGCTGGATCCAACCGACCAAAAGGACCAGCAGAGGAGCAGGGAAGCCATATAACACATCATATTTACTAATATGATCTGTTATCTGGCTTCTCATTGGATTTTAAAAAAATCAGCAACCTGCCAGCGACGATCATTGGCTGGCAGGTTGCTGACGTGACCCCCCTCTAACTTTTGCCGGCCCGCGATGCGCATGCGCGGGCCGGCAAAGCGCGTCATCTCGCGTCTCGCGAAATGACGCGTATATGCGTGACTCTGCGCAGCGCTGCCACCTCCGGAACGCGAATCTGCGTTAGGCGGTCCGGAGGTGGTTAAAAAGGTGCAACATAGGTAGTCTAGTGGTAGGACCCATGCCACACTGAGATGCCTTGACGGTGGTGCAATAGGGTTCCGTTGTGTTTTTGACTGGAATACATAGGCTAAAGTCTCAGCCTGAGGGATTAGCCAGTATTGTCAGTTTCATATCATTGTGGTGCACCTTTTTCAGTGATTTATGTATTTGTATATTTTCATCCACACACTATTCCATCTTGTGTAGGATGTCTTTGTGGTGCATGTGGTCCGCTGCCGACCCCTTCAACCCTTAAGGTGTTCCACAAGAATTAATGGAAAATAGAGATAAAATGTAAAAATTTTACTTTTTTGGCAGATTTTCCATTTTAATAATTTTTTCCAGTTACAAAGCAAGGGTTGTAGTTTACATAAACACCCCATATGTGGTTGTAAACTGCTGTACGGGCACATGGCAGGGTGCAGAAGGAAAGGAATGCCATACGGTTTTTGGAAGGCAAATTTTACTGGACTGGTTTTTTGACATTTGAAGCCCCACTGATGCACCCCTAGAGTACAAACTCCAAAAAAAGTACCCCATTTAGGAAACTACGGGATAGGGTGGCAGTTTTGTTGGTACTATTTTTGGGTACATATGATTTTTGGTTGCTCTATATTACACTTTTTGTGAGCCAAGGTAACAAGAAATAGCTGTTTTGGAACCATTTATATTTTTGTTATTTACAACATTCATCTGACAGGTTAGATCATGTGGTATTTTTAGAGAGCAGGTTGTCACAGATGCGACAATACCAAAAAATAAAAAAGATTCTTTAGTGTCGCCACATTCTGAAAGCCATAGTTTTATTTATTTTATGGGTTCATTGTTTTCGGTTTGATTGGCACTATTTTGGGGTGTGTATGACTTTTTGATCGCTTGCTATTACACTTTTTGTGATGTAAGGTGACAAAAAATTGCTTATTTTACACCGTTTTTTAAATTTTTTTACGGTATTCACCTGAGGGGTTAGGTCATGTGATATTTTTATATAGCAGGTTATTACGGACGTGGCGATACCTAATATGTCTGCTTTTTTTTTATTTACCGTATTTTTCGCCATATAAGACCCATAAGACGCACCTAGGTTTTTGAGGAGGAAAATAAGAAAAAAAATATTTTGAACCAATAGGTGTGCTTTTGGTGGGTTTTGAACTAATTGTGGTCTGTGGATGGCGCACTGTTATGGGGGATCTGTGGGTGACACTTATGGGGGATCTGTGGGTGACACTTATGGGGGATCTGTGAGTGACACTTATGGGGGATCTGTGGGTGACACTTATGGGGGATCTGTGGGTGACACTTATGGGGGATCTGTGGGTGACACTTATGGGGAATCTGTGGTTGACACTTATGGGGAATCTGTGGGTGACACTTATGGGGAATCTGTGGGTGACACTTATGGGGAATCTGTGGGTGAGACTTATGGGGGATCTGTGGGTGACACTTATGGGGGATCTGTGGGTGACACTTATGGGGGATCTGTGGGTGACACTTATGGGGGATCTGTGGGTGACACTTATGGGGGATCTGTGGGTGACACTTATTGGGGTCTCTGGATGGCACTGTTATGGGGATCTGTGTATGACAGTTATGGGGGGGATCTGTGGATGACACATATATAGCATATTATGCTATGTGTCATCCACAGATCCCCTTCATAAGTGTCCCTGTAGTGAATGACCCTCAATAGAGGGGATGGGGGTCAAATCTGCTTTTATAATGACAGCGGGGCCCGTGCAGTGACTGTATTCTACTACACGGGCCCAGCTCACTGTATAATCGTATCTGTAATAGTTAATTATGTATATACCCGTAATCGCATAATCAGCGCTACTTACAACTACAAGCGCTCGGTAGGTAGCAGAGAGGAGGGAGGAGGCAGGCCGGGAGGACGGGCGCTGGCAGCGTGAGTCACTACGTCTTGCGCCCACGCTGCCTGCTTCATTCATAAAGTGGGCGGCGCAGGCGCATGACGTAGTGAGTGACGCACCGCCCGCCCGTCCTCCCGGCCTGCCTCCTCCCTCCTCTCTGCTACCTACCGAGCGCTTGTAGTTGTAAGTAGCGCTGATTATGCGATTACCGGTATATACATAATTAACTATTACAGATATGATTATACAGTGAGCGGGGCCCGTGTAGTAGAATACAGTCACTGAACGGGCCCCGCTATCATTATAAAAGCAGATGCCGGCCCCCAGCCCCTCCTCCCTCACAGCTGATACACCCGCCGCGCGGCATCGCGGCGGGTGTATCATTGAAAAAACGGCCAAATCAGCAGCATTCGCCCTATAAGACGCACTGCTTTTTTTCCCCCACTTTTGGGGGGGAAAAAGTGCGTCTTATAGGGCGAAAAATACGGTATGTAAGTTTTACACAATCATTTCTTTTTTTAAACAAAAAAAATCTTGTTTTAGTGTCTCCATAGTCTGAGAGCCATAGTTTTTTCAGTTTTTGGGCGGTTATCTTGGGTAGGGTATGATTTTTGCGGGATGAGATGACGGTTTGATTGGCACTATTTAGGGGTGCGTAAGACTTTTTGATCGCTTGCTATTACACTTTTTGTGATGTAAGGTGACAAAAAAAAAAAAATTTTTACACCGTTAAATATTATTTTTTTCAGTATTCACCTGAGGGGTTAGGTCATGTGATATTTTTATAGAGCAGGTTCTTACGTACGTGTCAATACCTAAAAAAAAAATCATGTTTTAATGTCTCCATAGTCTGAGAGACATATTTTTTTCGGCGATTTTCCTATGTATGTCCATTTTTGGCGGGATGAGGTGCCGATTTGATTGGTACCATTTTGGCATACATACGACTTTTTTGATCACTTTTATTACCTTTTTTGGGAAGTAAGGTGTACAAAATTAAAATTTCATCATAGTTTTTATTTTTATTTTTTTATGGCGTTCACCGTGCGGGGAAAGTAACATGAACGTTATAAAGATCAGGTCATTACGGATGCGGTGATATCAAACATGTGTAGTGCATTTTTTTTTAAACATTTTTAACCCCTTAGGTGTCCATTATTTCACCTTAAGGACCAGGCATTTTTTTGCAAATCTGACCAGTGTCACTTTAAGTGCTGATAACTTTAAAACGCTTAGACTTATGCAGGCCATTCTGAGATTGTTTTTTTGGCACATATTGTACTTCATGACACTGGTAAAATGAAGTAAAAAATAATAATTTTTTTTACACAAAATAATACCTAATTTACCAAAAACTTTAAAAAATTTGCACATTTCAAAGTTTCAGTTTCTCTACTTCTGTAATACATAGTAATACCCCCAAAAATTGTGATGACTTTACATTCCCCATATGTCTACTTCATGTTTGAATTATTTTGGGAATGATATTTTATTTTTTGGGGATGTTACAAGGCTTAGAAGTTTAGAAGCAAATCTTGAAATTTTTCAGAAATTTACAAAAACCAAATTTTTAGGGACCAGTTCAGGTCTGAAGTCACTTTGCGAGTCTTACATAATAGAAACCACCCAAAAATGACCCATCTAAGAAACTACACCCCTCAAGGTATGCAAAACTGATTTTACATACGTTGTTAACCCTTTAGGTGTTGCACAAGAGTTATTGGCAAATGGGGATGAAATTTGAGAATTTCATTTTTTTGTCACATTTTCCATTTTAAACCATTTTTTCCACTAACAAACCAAGGGTTAACAGCCAAACAAGACTGTATCTTTATTGCCCTGACTCTTCCGTTTACAGAAACACCCAATATGTGGACGTAAACTACTGTACGGCCACACAGCGGGGCGTAGAGTGAAAGGTGCACCGTTTGGTTTTTGGAAGGCAGATTTTGCTGGACTGGTTTATTTACACCATGTCCCATTTGAAGCCCCCTGATGCACCCCTAGAGCAGAAACTCCCTAAAAGTGACCCCATCTAAGAAAGTACACCCCTCAAGGTATTCAAAACTGATTTTACATACGTTGTTTACCCTTTAGGCGTTGCACAAGAGTTATTGGCAAATGGGGATGACATTTGAGAATTTCTTTTTTTGTCTAATCTTCCATTTTAACCCATTTTTTCCACTAACAAAGCAAGGGTTAACAGCCAAACAAGACCGTATCTTTATTACCCTGACTCTGCCATTTACAGAAACACCCAATATGTGGCGGTAAACAACTGTACGGCCACACAGCGGGGCGTAGAGTGAAAGGTGCGCCGTTTGGTTTTTGGAAGGCAGATTTTGCTGGACTGGTTTATTTACACCATTTCCCATTAGAAGCCCCCCTGATGCACCCCTAGAGTAGAAACCCCCTAAAAGTGACTCCATCTAAGAAACTAAACCCCTCAAGGTATTCAAAACTGATTTTACATACAGTACAGACCAAAAGTTTGGACACACCTTCTCATTCAAAGAGTTTTCTTTATTTTCATGACTATGAAAATTGTAGATTCACACTGAAGGCATCAAAACTATGAATTAACACATGTGGAATTATATACATAACAAACAAGTGTGAAACAACTGAAAATATGTCATATTCTAGGTTCTTCAAAGTAGCCACCTTTTGCTTTGATTACTGCTTTGCACACTCTTGGCATTCTCTTGATGAGCTTCAAGAGGTAGTCACCCGAAATGGTTTTCACTTCACAGGTGTGCCCTGTCAGGTTTAATAAGTGGGATTTCTTGCCTTATAAATGGGGTTGGGACCATCAGTTGCGTTGAGGAGAAGTCAGGTGGATACACAGCTGATAGTCCTACTGAATAGACTGTTAGAATTTGTATTATGGCAAGAAAAAAGCAGCTAAGTAAAGAAAAACGAGTGGCCATCATTACTTTAAGAAATGAAGGTCAGTCAGTCAGCCAAAAAAAAATTGGGAAAACTTTGCAAGTAAGGAGAGTGATGGGGTGCTGCACCAGATGACCTGGCCTCCACAGTCACCGGACCTGAACCCAATCGAGATGGTTTGGGGTGAGCTGGACCGCAGAGTGAAGGCAAAAGGGCCAACAAGTGCTAAGCATCTCTGGGAACTCCTTCAAGACTGTTGGAAGACCATTTCAGGGGACTAACTCTTGAAGCTCATCAAGAGAATGCCAAGAGTGTGCAAAGCAGTAATCAAAGCAAAAGGTGGCTACTTTGAAGAACCCAGAATATGACATATTTTCAGTTGTTTCACACTTGTTTGTTATGTATATAATTCCACATGTGTTAATTCATAGTTTTGATGCCTTCATAGTCATGAAAATAAAGAAAACTCTTTGAATGAGACGGTGTGTCCAAACTTTTGGTCTGTACTGTACGTTGTTAACCCTTTAGGTGTTGCACAAGAGTTATTTGCAAATGGGGATGAAATTTGAAAATTTCTTTTTTTTGCCTAATTTTCCATTTTAACCCATTATTTCCACTAACAAAGCAAGGGTTAACAGCCAAACAAGCCTGTATCTTTATTGCCCTGACTCTACCAATTACAGAAACACCCAATATGTGGCCGTAAACTACTGTACGGCCACACAGTGGGGTGTAGAGTGAAAGGTGCACCATTTGGTTTTTGGAGGGCTGATTTTTATGGACCGGTTTATTTACACCGTGTCCTGTTTCAACCCCCCTGATGCAGCCCTGGAGCAGAAACTCCCTAAAAGTGACCCCATCTAAGAAAGTACACCCCTCAAGGTATTCAAAACTGATTTACATACGTCGTTAACCCTTTAGGTGTTGCACAAGAGTTATTGGCAAATGGGGAGGAAATGTGAATATTTCATTTTTTTTGCCTTATTTTCCATTTTAACCCATTTTTTCCACTAACAAAGCAAGGGTTAACAGCCAAACAAGACAGTATCTTTATTGCCCTGACTCTGCCGCTTACAGAAACACCCAATATGTGGCCGTAAACTACTGTACGGCCACACAGCGGGGCGTAGAGTGAAAGGTGCGCCGTTTGGTTTTTGGAGGGCTGATTTTTATGGACCGGTTTATTTACACCATGTCCTGTTTCAACCCCCCTGATGCACCCCTAGAGAATAAACTCCCTAAAAGTGACCCCATTTTGGAAACTACGGAATAAGGTGGCATTTTCGTGACTATTTTTACGGTACATATGATTTTTGGTTGCTCTATATTACATTTTTGTGAGGCAAGGTTACCAAAAATTGAAATTCAGAAATTTCATCTCCGTTTGCCATTAACTGTTGAGGAACACCTAAAGGGTTAATAAAGTTAGCATAATCAGTTTTGAATACCTTGAGGGGTGTAGTTTCTTAGATGGGGTCACTTTTAGGGAGTTTTTACTCTAGGGGGGCATCAGGGGGTTTCAAAAGGGACATGGTGTCAATACAAAAGGCCATCAAAATCGGCCTTCCAGAAACCATGTCGGTCCTTTCCTTTTGCGGCCTCCCTTTTACTGATTTCTGTAAACTGCAGTATCAGGGTAATAAATATTAACTTTTGTTTGGTTGTTAACCCTTGTTTTGATACCGTAAAAAACGGATTGAAATGGAAAAGTGCCAAAAATAGCGTTTTTGGCATCGTTTTTTTTTTTTTTTTTTTGACCGTGTTAATCTGGGCGGTTAGGTCATGGGTTATTTTTATAGAGGAGATTCTTACGGACGCGGCGATACCTAATAAGTGAACTTTTTTTAACAATTATTTAGGTTTTTGACTATATTATCCTTTTTGATACAAATTTTTTTTTTTTTATCTCTAAAGTCTGTGTTATTTTTTTATTTTATTTTTATCCAATTATCTTATGTGGGGGCTCATTTTTTGCGGGATGAGCGGACAGTTTTATTGGCACTATTTTAGGGGCTATATGACTTTTTGATCGCTTGCTATTAAACTTTTTGTTATGTAAGGTGACAAAAAAATTCTTTTTTTGCACTTTTTTGGACCTTGTTAATCTGGGGGGTTGGGTCATGGGGTATTTTTATAGAGGAGATTCTTACGGACGCGGCGATACCTAATAAGTCTACTTTTTTACATTTATTTAGGTTTTAGACTATATTATCCTTTTTGATACAAAAAAATGTATCTCTAAAGTCTAAGAGTAATTTTTAAAAAAATGTTTTATCCTATTATCTTATGTGGGGGCTCATTTTTTGCGGGATGAGACAACTTTTTTTGGCACTATTTTGGGGGCTATATGACTTTTTGATCGCTTGCTATTAAACTTTTTATTATGTAAGGTGGCAAAAAACCTGCACCTTTTTTTTTTTTGGGGACCGTGTTAATCTGGGGGGTTAGGTCATGGGGTATTTTTATAGAGGAGATTCTTACGGACGCAGCGATACCTAATATGTCTACTTTTAATAAATTATATTAGCTTTTTTGGGTGTCTCAAGTCTGAGAACCAGTTTTTTTATCCGATGTCAGTGCTAAATTGGGATATAAATTTAGTACTCCATGGAAGTGTGATACTCCCTGAAGCAACCAATAATGCAGAGGCCCGGATGATCGGGTCACATTGTGTTGTGGTGTCCTTCCGTATCCCCCTCCTGTGACATACTCTGAACCTTTTTTGGGTTTGTCCCTTCTTTCCAATATGGGGCACCACACCTGGAAAGTGTTGGCCAGCGTCGATCCGGGCGCCTACAGTTCCCGAGGTACTCCGGCCTGCTCTTTACCGGTCCGAAAAGATCAGGGCCTTGAGGACTGCCTCATAGAACTGGAGGAATGTCCCTGTGCTGCCAGCGCTTCGGGATAGTACAAAAGAGTTGTACATGGCAACCTGTACCAAGTAGACCGCAACTTTTTTGTACCATGCCCGGGTTTTGCGCATGGCGTTATATGGCTTGAGGACTTGATCAACTCCTCCCATATACCGATTGTAGTCGACGATACAATCAGGCTTGAGGACCGTTGCCGCGGTACCTCGCACACGGACAGGGGTGATGTCGTTACCATGAATTGTGTACAGCATAAGGACATCCCTCTTGTCCTTATACCTGACCAGCAACAGGTTTACAGTGGTAAGGGCACGGGTCTCACCCCTGGGGATAGGTACCTGGAAGGGGAGGGCAGGGAGGCCGCGTTGATTTTTCCGCATGGTCCCACAAGCGGATGTGGATCTGGCGGCAAGGGACTGGAACAAGGGGATACTGGTATAAAAGTTATCCACGTACAGGTGGTAACCCTTATCCAGCAGTGGGTGCATAAGGTCCCACACAAGTTTCCCGGTAACACCCAGAGTGGGGGGACATTCTGGGGGTTGAATCCGGGAATCTCCCCCCTCGAATATACGAAATTTGTAAGTGTACCCTGAGGTACTCTCACAAATTTTGTATAGCTTCACGCCATACTTTGCCCGCTTGGAGGGCACATACTGGCGGAAAATGAGTCTCCCCTTGAACGCAATGAGAGACTCATCAACTGCAACCTCCCTTCCAGGTACATAGGCCTCCATGAATTTGGCCCCAAAGTGATCGATGACCGGCCGTATCTTATACAGACGGTCATGGGCAGGATCACCTCGGGGGGACATGCTGCATTATCGGAATAATGCAGACATTTCCGGATGGCCTCAAACCGGGAGCGTGTCATGGCCGTACTGTACTCCAGTAATGCCTGACACTGGGCTTCTTGACCAGGTGTCACGGAATGTGTACAGGTAACAAGGCAAAACAACATGCATAAATGTCTCGCTGGATCCAAAAGCTAAGGAACGAAAGGGAGACCCCTGTAGAAGACCTGGCACTTTCCCTGGCTGCTCAGCCTATGCATAGATCCAAATGGTGGAGGTATGCATATCCACGAACCTTGACTATAAAGCCCTGAGCACCCTACAATAGTGAGGGGACACGACCACCGGCTCCCTACACCAGACACGGAGGGAGTCAGGGTCACCTGGGATCCAGCAAACAGAAAATAACAGATAACAGTGTAACACTTAACTTTGTGGAGGAGAGGAAAACCAGATGGGCAAGCACACATACTCCAGGAAGAAATATAAGCCGCCCAGAAAAGCATTCTGGGGAAGAATTTAAAGGGAAACAATTAGTCCAACACATAACAGCTGAGAGATGCTAATGAGAGGAGGAGCTGAATACCACAACACAGAACTCAAGGGGGAGGTTCTGAAAGGCCTCTGTCAGAGCTTCTCAGCTGTCTGGTTGTGACAGTACCCCTCCCTCTACGAGTGGACTCCGGACACTCAGAACCCACCTTCTCAGGATGGGACCTATGGAAAGCCTTGATGAGACGAGAGGCTTTAATGTCCGTCACTGAGACCCACATCCTCTCCTCAGGACCATACCCCTCCCAGTGAACAAGGTACTGAAGAGAACCGCGGACAAGACGAGAATCCACAATCCTAGAGACCTGAAATTCAAGATTCCCATCAACCATAATCGGAGGAGGAGGCAAAGGCGAGGGTACAATGGGTTGAACATAAGGTTTCAATAAGGACTTATGAAAAACATTATGGATCTTCCAAGTCTGAGGAAGATCAAGACGGTATGCAACAGGATTGATGACAGACAGGATTTTGTAAGGCCCAATAAACCTAGGACCCAACTTCCAGGAGGGAACCTTCAATTTGATATTCTTGGTAGACAACCACACCAGATCACCAACATTCAGGTCCGGACCAAGCACACGTCTCTTATCAGCCACACGCTTATATCTCTCAGTCATGCTCTTTAGATTATCTTGAATCTTTTGCCAAATAGATGACAAAGACGAGGAGAATCTGTCCTCATCAGGTAAACCAGAAGACCCCTCTCCCGAGAAAGTCCCAAACTGTGGATGAAACCCATATGCACCAAAAAATGGTGACTTATCAGAGGACTCCTGACGACGGTTATTTAAAGCAAACTCAGCAAGGGACAAAAAAGAACACCAATCCTCTTGATTCTCCGCCACAAAACAGCGCAGATATGTCTCCAGATTCTGATTGACGCGCTCTGTCTGGCCATTCGACTGCGGGTGGAAAGCAGAAGAGAATGACAACCGAACCCCCAAGCGAGAACAGAAAGCCTTCCAGAATCTGGAAACAAACTGCGTGCCCCTATCAGAGACTATGTCTGAAGGAATACCGTGCAATTTGACAATGTGATCAACAAATGCCTGCGCCAGCGTCTTAGCATTGGGCAAACCAGGAAAAGGGATGAAATGCACCATTTTGCTAAAACGGTCCACCACCACCAGAATCACAGTCTTCCCCGAGGAACGAGGCAGGTCCGTGATAAAGTCCATGGACAGATGTGTCCAAGGACGGGAAGGAATGGGTAAGGGAAGGAGAGGACCTGATGGCCGTGAATGAGGGACTTTGGCACGAGTGCAAGTCTCGCAGGCTGCCACAAAACCCTCAACCGACTTACGAAGCGCAGGCCACCAGAATCTCCGAGCGATGAGATCCAGTGTGGCTCTTACCCCCGGGTGCCCAGCAAGGACCGTATCGTGGTGTTCTTTAAAAATCTTGTGTCTTAAAGCGAGAGGCACAAACAACCTCCCAGGAGGACAAAGATCAGGAGCCTCTGACTGGGCTGCCTGCACCTCTGCCTCCAATTCAGGAAAAAGAGCAGAGACCACCACACCTTCAGCCAAAATGGGACCCGGGTCTTCAAAATTCCCGCCTCCCGGAAAACAACGTGACAGGGCATCTGCCTTCACATTCTTAACTCCAGGGCGGAACGTGACAACAAAATTAAACCTAGAAAAGAACAACGACCATCTGGCCTGTCTCGGGTTCAGACGCTTGTCTGACTCCAAGTAGGCCAGATTTTTATGGTCAGTAAATACGGTAATAGGGTGTCTGGCTCCCTCTAGCCAATGGCGCCATTCCTCAAAAGCCAACTTGATGGCCAACAATTCCCTATCTCCCACATCGTAATTTCTCTCTGCGGAGGAGAGTTTTCTTGAGAAAAAGGCACACGGTCGCCAATTGGCAGGAGAGGAACCCTGAGACAAGACCGCCCCCACACCCACCTCAGAAGCATCAACCTCAACTATGAAGGGTAACGAAACATCAGGTTGCACCAAGATGGGAGCGGAAGCAAAACTCTCCTTGATATCAGAAAAAGCCTTACGCGCCTCTACTGACCAAGAAGAAAAATCTACCCCCTTTCTGGTCATATCAGTGAGTGGTTTAACAATAGAAGAATAATTTAAGATGAACTTCCTGTAATAATTGGCAAAGCCCAAAAAACGCATCAGCGCCTTTTGATTCTCAGGAAGCTCCCACTCAAGCACAGCGCGGACCTTCTCTGGGTCCATGCGAAAAACAGAAGCGGAGAGAAGAAACCCCAGAAATTGAATTTCTGGAACCGCAAACACACATTTTTCCAGTTTCGCATATAATTTATTCTCCCGCAGGATGAGCAAGACCTGACGTAAATGTTCCTTATGAGTTTTGAAATCGGGAGAAAAAATCAAAATGTCATCCAAATACACCAATACAAATTTTCCCATCAAATGATAAAAAATGCTGTTCACGAAATGCTGGAAAACGGCTGGGGCATTCATCAAACCAAAAGGCATAACCAAGTTTTCAAAATGGCCCTCAGGGGTATTGAAGGCCGTCTTCCATTCGTCCCCTTCTCTGACCCTGACCAGGTTGTATGCCCCTCTTAAATCTAATTTGGAAAAGAGTTTAGCCCCAACAACCTGGTTAAATAGGTCCGGGATCAGAGGAAGCGGATAAGGGTCACGAATTGTGATATTGTTCAGCTCCCTGAAATCCAGACAAGGTCTTAAAGAACCATCTTTTTTCTTAACAAAGAAAAAACCAGCGGCAACAGGTGACTTCAAGGGTCGTATGTGTCCCTTTCTAAGACTCTCAGAGATATAAGCACGCATAGCGATCCTCTCAGGTTGGGAAAGATTGTATAAACGAGATTTAGGCAGCTTGGCGTCTGGGATGAGATTAATAGGGCAATCGTACTCCCTGTGCGGGGGCAAATCCTGAACTCCACTCTCAGAGAAGACATCCGAAAATTCAGAGAGAAAAGATGGTATAGTCTTAGTAGCAACCTCAGAAACAGATGTCATGAGGCAATTCTCTCTGCAAAAGTCACTCCAACCATTTATTTGCTTTGCTTGCCAATCAATGGTGGGGTTATGCTTAGTGAGCCAGGGCAGCCCCAACACCAGCGGGGTGGGCAAACCGCTAAGGACGAAACATGACACATCCTCAACATGAGCATCACTCACAATTAAACGGATATTGTGAACTATGCCCTTTAATGATTTCTGAGAAAGTGGAGCGGAATCGATAGCAAATACAGGAATATCCTTTCTCAAAGCGCACACCTGGAAACCATGAGTTATCGCAAAGTGATTATCAATGAGATTGACCGCTGCTCCACTATCCACAAAAATCTCACAAAAAATGGGACAAAACGGGAACTACAAGCAAACGGAAAATCTTCAATCTCCGCCTCAATCCTGCCAATAGTAACAGACGGAACATTTTTCAAAGATTTTTTCCTGTTTGTTTCTTTATTACTCCCAGAGAACTGCCTGAATCTCCTAGAGGGACAAATATTTGCCAAATGATTAATACCTCCACAACAAAAACAAACCCTCCCATGCGGGCTGAATCTTCTATTGTCAGAAGCAATCAACCCCAGCTGCATGGACTCCTGCTCAGAAGGGGCTGACAGCGACTGAGACCCCTGCGCAGAGAATGGGACCGCTGCACAGTCCTGGGACCGAGTATGACAGGAAGGAGAGATCTCTCCTCTCTCTCTAAGACGCCTGTCAATACGAACGGCCTGAGACATAGCAGAGTCCAAAGAAATAGGCCTTTCATGAAAGGCAAATGCATCTTTCAATCCCTCTGAAAGACCATGGCAAAATTGACTTCGGAGTGCAGCATCATTCCAACCAGTATCAGCTGCCCAACTCCGAAATTCTGAGCAGTATATTTCTGCGGATTGTTTACCCTGGCATAGGAGACGTAGTCTAGACTCCGCCAGAGCAATACGATCCGGATCATCATATATCTGACCCAGGGCTAAAAAGAATTCATCCACTGAACGGAGGGGCCGTGCCCCCTCCGGCAGCGAAAAGGCCCAGGACTGAGCGTTACCCCTGAGCAGCGATATAATGATCCCCACCCTCCGTTCCTCATCACCAGAAGAATGGGGAAGAAGGCGAAAATGGAGTTTGCAAGCCTCTCTAAAACGCACAAAATTCTCACTACCCCCGGAGAACGTATCCGGGAGCGAGATCTTAGGCTCAGAACAAGCTCCATGAACGCAAGCTGAACCGGTCACTTGAAGCTGAGAAAAAGTCTTACGGAGGTCAGCTACCTCCAATGAAAGACCCTGGAAGCGTTCAGCCAAAAGTGAAACCGGATCCATGCTTAAGACGGTTTTGGCGGCTTATAATGTCACGGAATGTGTACAGGTAACAAGGCAAAACAACATGCATAAATGTCTCGCTGGATCCAAAAGCTAAGGAACGAAAGGGAGACCCCTGTAGAAGACCTGGCACTTTCCCTGGCTGCTCAGCCTATGCATAGATCCAAATGGTGGAGGTATGCATATCCACGAACCTTGACTATAAAGCCCTGAGCACCCTACAATAGTGAGGGGACACGACCACCGGCTCCCTACACCAGACACGGAGGGAGTCAGGGTCACCTGGGATCCAGCAAACAGAAAATAACAGATAACAGTGTAACACTTAACTTTGTGGAGGAGAGGAGAACCAGATGGGCAAGCACACATACTCCAGGAAGAAATATAAGCCGCCCAGAAAAGCATTCTGGGGAAGAATTTAAAGGGAAACAATTAGTCCAACACATAACAGCTGAGAGATGCTAATGAGAGGAGGAGCTGAATACCACAACACAGAACTCAAGGGGGAGGTTCTGAAAGGCCTCTGTCAGAGCTTCTCAGCTGTCTGGTTGTGACACCAGGCCCATATGCAGCACGAGGCCCCAAAATGTCCTCATTTCGGCTGCACTGACCGGCGTCCAGCCACTGGGCCTGGCCAAAAAGGAGCCCGGGTGTTGAGCAACGAACTGTTGGGCGTACAGGTTCGTCTGCTCCACCATCAGATTTACTAGTGGGTCACTGAAAAAATGACAAAAAAAGTCATATTCAGTGTAGCCCACTGTGGAAATCTGGATTCCTGATTGGCCTACAAAATCAGGAATCACGGGCTCGTATCGCTCTGGAATACACCAGACTAGTTCAACGGCAGGGTACTCCGGTGGATTTAACTGGTGGGCCGGAATACCAGTACGAGCCCCAGAGCTGCTCGTACCAGGCTGGGCCACAGGGTCCCTAACATGGCGATCCCCTTGCTCCGCCTGGCGGCGTCTCCGCCGCCTTGGGGGCTCATCATCATCGCTGGATGATGAGGAGGACGCGGATGACAACAGGAATGTGGGGTCATCCTCATCCTCACTGGGACTCTCGGAGTCAGAGGCAAGCTGGGCGTATGCCTCCTCGGCCGAGAACATCCGGCGGTCCATAGGGGAGTGTGTGTCAGCGTGTGTATGTGCGTGTGTGTAACTCTTTATTTTGTGTGCGTGTGTGTGGGGGCACGGGTGTTCACGAACTCACCCTAAAACTAACAGAAAAAAAAAACGAAAAAAAAAAAGGCGATTCGCTAACAGTGGCCGGACGCTAAGAGTGCCGGGCACAGTCAGCGTACACAAAAAAAAAAAAAAAATCCTGCACCCCAAAAAAGTGTGGGGGGGCAGGGGTGGGGGGCAAGCGGCCGCACCCCTGGGGGGTCTAGGGTCACACAGCTGTGCTGTGGACCCCAGACACCCTAACTTAGGGTGATGCAATCAAAGTTGAACAAACTAACTTTCCCTTTTTTTTCCCTGCCTAACCCAAACTTTCCCTATGTACCTGAAGTTCAGATGGGGGGTGCAGGCAGCTCCTCTCTCCTCCGGCTCCGGAACACAAAAGGAGGAGGAGAGGAGCGCCTGCATCTTTTGAATCTGCCGCCGTCCCGCCCACAGACCAATCAGAGGCGATCCTGAGAGGTGATGTCACCATCACCACTCAGGATCGCTGGATGGCGATTGGTGGGGTGAAATCACACCACCATCACCATTCTGTTCCGGGTTATCGAGTCTTCAGAGACCCGAATAACCCGGAAACGCAGAAAACCGCAGGTCTGAATTGATCTGCGTTTTTTTGCGATCACCGACATGGGGGGGTCACAGGACCCCCCGGCGCATTTAGCCTAGGTGCCTGCTCAATGATTTGAGCAGGCACCGGGTTCCGATCACCGCCCGCCGGGCAGCAGTGATCGGAACCATACATGACATACCGGTACGTCATGTGTCCTTAAGAGGTTAATCAGTGATAAATTAGTTCTTTTATTTTTACTTTTTTCACTTATTTTTTTTTGACCCATACCCACTTGGTTCTTGAAGATCCAGTGGGTCTGATGTCTGTATAATACAATACAGTACACTATATAGTGTACTGTACTGTATTTTCACTTCACACTTAGTCTGATCAGACTTCTGCCTTTAGCAGAAGTCTGGTCAGACTTAGCCTTACCATGGCAAGCAGGAAGCCTGTGACCACCACTCGCTGCCACAACAGAGCAGCAGGTGATGGGAAGGGAGGGGGGCCCCCTCCCTCTGTGATCACATCAGGAATCGGGGGCTGAAACTGCACGGCAGCCCCCCGATGGGAGAGGGAGGGAGCTCCCTCCCTGTTAACCTCTTCCATACAGCGGTCTCTACGGACCATGGCATGGAAGGGGCTAAATGGCTGACATCACACCACAGATGTCAGCCGTTTCAAGCATAGTGTCAACACTCTGCTTACTAACCGCTCGGCCATCCTGGAAATGAGAGGGGGCGGGATGATCGCGCGCCCGCCCGCACCGCCCCCCAAGCACCGCCCCTCCGCGCACCGCAGACCACAGGGATCAGAAACTTTCAAAAGCGCTGCATACCGCAAGTCTGAATTGACCTGAGGTTTGCAGCGATTGCCGATACGGGGGGTCACAGGACCCCCCCTCGGCATTGTTACAGAGTGCCTGCTGAATGATTTCAGCAGGCACTCTGTTCCGATCACCGCCCGCCGCGTAGCGGTGATCAGAAATACACATGACGTACCGGTACCTCATGTGTCCTTAAGTACCAGGGCATCATGATGTACCGATACACAATCATATCATTTTTGAAACAAAAAAAAATTATGTTTTAATGTCTCCATAGTCTGAGAGCCATATTTTTTTTATTTTTTTGGATGATTGTCCTATGTATGGGGCTCATTTCTTGCAGGATGAGGTGCCGATTTGATTGGTACCATTTTGGTGTACATACGACTTTTTTTTATCACTTTTATAACCTTTTTGGGGAAGTAAGGTGGGCAAAATGTCAATTTCATCATAGTTTTTATTTTTGAACCCCCAAAAAAAATCATGTTTTAATGTCTCCAAAGTCTGATAATTAATCTATATTGAAATGGCACGACCGCCAAAAAACAATTGGATCCAAATAGAGGTGCTCAGTGAAGGGGCTGTTAAGCCACTATATAGGAAAAATTATTTCACGACACACTCGTGTAATTTGCACGATAGTATATATTTTATTTTGTTTTTTGCCAACACCAACTTTATAGATCCCTTACATCAGTACAATCTGACGCAGGATCTTCATAAGTTCTATCGTTCATTACGATTGAAAGCCCATTTTCTATCTTCTAATACCATTGATAGATCGATTGTTCCTGATAAATTGTCTATTACCCAACTGGGCCTTAGATCCAGAAGCAACTTCATGCCCCCATCATAGCATTGAGGCCTTTATTGATCTAATTGATAGGGAAATTCGGATAGCACTAGACTCACAGAAACGAGGCAACTATCCCATATCTCGCAATCTATCAAATATAGAAACTGTAGCCCTTAAAACCTTAATGCAAGACACCAGTATTTCAATTAAACCCGCTGACAAAGGCGGAGCTATAGTTGTTATGGATACTAAATACTATATTCAAGAAATAGAAACCCAACTTTCCGATAAAGAGACATATGAGTTAATTCCATCCAATCCGACCTATAAAATACAACAAGAAGTCAACTCACTATTAGGGTCCATTCACACGTCCTTTTTTTTCCTTCCTGATCTGTTCCGTTTTTTGCGGAACAGATCTGGACCAGATCTGGACCCATTCATTTTCAATGGGTCCTGAAAAAAATCGGACAGCACAATGTGTGCTGTCAGTTTCCGTTGTTCCGTTCCGCATGTCCGAAAAAATATAAAACTTGTCCTATTTTTTTCCGCAAAAATCGGATCCTGGTACAATACAAAGTCAATGGATCCGCAAAAAACGGAAGACTTTCGTATGTCATTACGTATGTCATCCGTTTTATGCGGATTCCTTTCCTGGAAATTAAATAACTAGACTTCTATTCACTTTTTTTTTTTTTTTAATTTTCAAAGAAATCCAAACAACTTTATTTGCTTATTGAAATTTATACATTTTATTGAAACGGATGACATACGGAAACATTTTCAGGAACTACAGATCCGCAAAAAAACGGACCAAAATTCGGGATATAGAAAAATACTGACGTGTGAATGTAGCCTTAGACTCTGCTTTACATCAGGGCACTATTGACAAAGCTACATATAATTTCCTACATAATGAATACCACATGATGCCTGTGCTATATACGCTGCCAAAAATACACAAAAATCTTGAAAAACCCCCGGGTAGGCCTATAGTAGCTTCCACTAATTCATTGCTATCGCCTTTATCCATTTATCTTGAAAAGATTCTTACTCCATTAATTCAGAAAACAGATTCCTTTTTGTTAGATACTACCCACTTTCTAAGTATCATCTCTACCTTGGGCCCCATTCCTGATAGTGCTCTCTTAGTAACTTTGGATGTTTGCAGCCTGTATACCTCTATACCTCATGATGGGGGTGTACAGGCTGTATCGAACATCCTTAAATTCTCTTCATTGTCCATACAACAACAGGTCTTCTGCATCGATTTACTTAAACTTGTTTTGCAACGTAACTATTTTATGTTTGGGGAAAATTATTATATCCAGCGAAAAGGTACAGCAATGGGGGCTAACGTAGCCCCCCCCCCTGCCTATATGGCAGACTTTGAGACAACACATGTATATTCTTACCAGGCCTTTCAACAATATTGTACTATATGGCGTCGCTTTATAGACGATATTTTCTTGATTTGGGTAGGCACTCGCGACTCTTTTGACAATTTTTTTCAGTATCTTAATAATATCCCACCAGGTCTACAGTTTAGGCTACTTTCACACTAGCGTTCGGGTTTCCGTTCGTGAGCTCCGTTTGAAGGAGCTCACGAGCGGACCCGAACGCTTCCGTCCAGCCCTGATGCAGTCTGAATGGAGGCGGATCCGCTCAGACTGCATCAGTCTGGCGGCGTTCAGCCTCCGCTCCGCTCGCCTCCGCACGGACAGGCGGACAGCTGAACGCTGCTTGCAGCGTTCGGGTGTCCGCCTGGCCGTTCGGAGGCGTGCGGATCCGTGCGGATCCGTCCAGACTTTCAATGTAAGTCAATGGGGACGGATCCGTTTGAAGATGCCACAATGTGGCTCAATCTTCAAGCGGATCCGTCCCCCATTGACTTTACATTGAAAGTCTGGACGGATCCGTCCCAGGCTATTTTCACACTTAGCTTTTTTTTGCTAATATAATGCAGACGGATCCGTTCTGAACGGAGCCTCCGTCTGCATTATTATGAGCGGATCCGTTCAGAACGGATCCGCCCGAACGCTAGTGTGAAAGTAGCCTAACTGTTACTATTTGTGATTCTACAATCCATATTTTGGATACTATGATAATAAAAAATACTGATGGTAAACTTTCGGTAGTCCTGTACAAAAAACCTACTGATAGGAATACCCTTCTCCTTTATTCTAGTAATCATCCCCGCAATACGAAAAATTAATTGCCTAAGTCACAGTTTACTAGAGTCAATCGAATCGTGAGCGACCCCAATATCAGGAGAATTCGTCTACAAGAAATGTCTCAAAGATTTTCAGAACGTGGATATCCTAGATCACTTTTAAACCTGGAACTGAAAAAAATTGCTGATAGCACTAAAACAGCCACTAAGTCTCCCTCCCCTCCACGTTTGCCGTTTATTACTACATATCATCCATTTGTACCTAAGATACATCAAATTATTCGGAAACATTGGCCCTTATTGCACCAATTCTATCCTGACATTCCTGAATTTGGAAATCCTATGAGAATGTGCTACAAACGACCGCAAAATTTGAGGGACTCTTTAGTTCACGCCGATATAGGTTCATATACACCTAGATATGTTCAGACCACTTTAGCCCCTCCAAAAAATTGCACATTTCCGTGCTTGAATTGTGCCCAATGTACTCATGTCAAAAAAGGCAATACCTTTAATGTAACGGAACGCCTAGCACCCTGACCGAGTGCCTCCGTTGCTAGATGCTCCTAGTGCTTTCCGAGGACTCCAAGCACTCCACTTGACACCGTACGCACTGCAGACCCCACGAACCGCCGTAGCTTGGTTGGGGTCTCACCGTCCTCCACCCACGCTGGACCTACTACAAGGCTCCAGGCTCCAGTGGGTGAACCTCTCCTACAGCCAGAGAGCAGGAACAGCTCTTACAAGAGCTAGTAGTTATGCCAGGGGAGTATAGCAAATCTTCAGCGTATAGCAATCCCCCAGTTTGATCAGTTATCCAAACACCAGTCTTAACATGATGAAGGATAAAACAGGAACACTTTATTGAGGGCTACCCGCCCGTATTTATGCAGGTCCATATCTGGTGGACACGCCCCCAGGGGACCAGAATGGAGACTGCGACACACCGAACAGATACAACACATCCCCACAATGCATCATGGTTTCCTCCTCTCTGCCCCAGAGACAACCGAGGGATAATCCAATTATCTCTCAGGACAAAGGGAAGATCGCCAATACACATGTGGGGACAACAGGACAGAAATCACCATTTAAACACACAATGTCACACCCTCCCAGCAACCACAGACATTTAACATATTCCCAGATAGCTCAAGTCTGAGTGCATATCATTAGGCGAATGGCACTCAGACCACATGAATACAATTAA